>NC_057806.1:543720418-543852879 GCF_018294505.1 Triticum aestivum | reverse complement strand
TGTTCATCCCATCGATCGGCTTCAGTTAGCAGTAGTAGCCAAGGAATCGCTCGATCGGGTTAAGTTAACAGCCATCGATCGATCGCTCGGGTTCAGTAACGCGTAGCCTGCAGTGTAATCGATCGGGTTCAGTTAGAGCCCAACGCCTCGCTCGGGTTCAGTTAGAGCCAACGCCTTGCACACACGCGCGTACGTGTACGAGAGAAACGAGCATCGCTCGGCCCCCGACCTCCCACCGTAATCGGGAACTCCCTGAAATTTTCCTCCCCCTCGCTTCTACCATGATTTTTTCCGTCATGTACAGCCCAAAGAATGTCATGCAGCTGCGTCACTGGCCCGCCCAGGACGAAAAGCCCATTTTCTGTCATGATTTTTTGTCATAGAAGTAGGAGCCCACCACATCTATGATGATACCGGGTTTTGTCACAATTATCGTCATAGAAGTGTCATATGTATGACAGAAAAAAAATTCGTTCGGCCCAAAATGTCACGGATGTGTCTTTTTTTGTAGTGATAACCAAGATTTGTATTAACTAGATATAAAATAAATGATACCTGTGATATATCTTCGTTGGCTGACCAACTGTTGGTATAATAGGAGTGAAAATACCCATCTATAGGGTTGATGACTCCTTTCCCTCTTGCCGGTTCATGTAAAACCACATCGATTTGTTCGTATAATATTGGTGACCTGTAGCCAAAACCAGACCGGAGCAATTTACTGCCGGTTTAGAACTGATCATGTACTGACAACTGAGCGTTGAAAGCCACGTAATAAACACCGATTTATCAGAAATATTCATAAATCCCTTATGAAAAGATATTAAAAACAACAAATCAAAAAGAAATATACAAGGCTTTTCATGGGCTGCGAGGCCGCTGAGTTAAACCATTTTGCAAAGCCTTTTAAGATGGACCTCAATCATTAACCAATCACCGTTTTAACTTTGACAAGTTCAGGGTCCATGAGATTGACTTGTCAAATGTTCGATGGGTCATACCAGGTTTACCTAGACAGAGTGGCCTACTTAAAGAGGCAGGATAACCCGGGGTTTGAGGTGAATACACCTGGCTTCCAAGCCTGGCTTGATAGCCTATTACAAGGGTGCAAGCTCGTTGTTCTTTGAGAAGCAAGTAGCCCCCAGGTAATATTTGAGCTGTGCTCAGTCGTTACCTATGTTTGAGTTGTTTTGATGCAACAAACTCTCTTTGGTTCCACATACTTTCCTTTTGGCTTTAAGCCTAGCAAGAGGTGTAGCTATGGTGTGAAAACAACCAAGCCCCCTAGTGATATCCCTTTTTGGTTTTAAACCGATCAAGATGTGTAGCTATGGTTCGAATACGACCAAGCCCCCTAGTGACTTTCGTTATATCTGTGTGGCCTTATGGGCCGGGTTAATAAAACTCCACTTTGTCAGTAGAAACCCCTATGAAACCACACATGATGTAAAAAAAGAACAGAGACCCCGATTTAGCCGAGGCTTTGGTTTATTAGATAATATATACATTGTCATAAGTATGTACATAAGAAGAGCCTATGGCTCAAGTATAGTAAGGCCGAAGAAGGGCTATATTCCACGGCCGCTTTGTCTCCTCCTCTGATTTACGTGAGTCTTTGTGCTCTCGAACATCGATAAGGTAGTATGACCCGTTGTGTAGGTTTTTGCTGACCACAAAAGGTCCTTCCCAAGGTGGGGATAACTTGTGCATATCAGTTTGATTCTGGTTGAGCTAGAGCACCAGATCACCCTCTTGAAAAGTTCTGGTTTTAACCCGGCGGTTGTGATAATGCCGGAGATCTTGTTGATAAATCGCTGAACGTGCCGCTGCGAGATCACGCTGCTCATCTAACAGGTCCAGTGAGTCCCGACGTGCCTTCTCATTGTTAGCTTCAACATAAGCCGCCACACGGGGCGATTCATGAGGGATGTCACTAGGAAGAACCGCCTCTGCTCCATAAACCATGAAGAAAGGTGTATAACCCATATATGTGTTTGGAGAAGGTAACTCCTCCACCCAACAACCCGGCGTCCGCTTTAAAGGAACCATAAGCCGGGGTTTGATACCTCTCAAAATTTCTTGATTTGCCCTCTCTGCTTGACCATTAGACCGAGGGTGAGCCACTGACGCTACATCAAGCCGGATGTGCTCACGTTGACAAAATTCCTCCATATATCACCCTTGGACAGATTAGTACCATTATCATTTATAATACTGTGTGGAAAACCAAACCGGAATATCACCTTTTTGATGAATTGAACCGCCGTGGCTGCATCACACTTACTGACTGGCTCTGCTTCTACCCACTTGTTAAACTTGTCAACTGCCACTAACAGGTGGGTCTTTTTGTCCTTGGATCTCTTAAAGGGTCCAACCATATCAAGCCTCCAAGTTGCAAATGGCCAAGTAATTGGAATCATTCTCAACTCCTGAGCCGGAACATGAGCGCGGCATGCAAATTTCTGGCAACCGTCACACCTTTTGACTAAATCCTTAGCATCAACATGAGCCGTCAACCAATAGGAGCCATGCCGAAAAGCCTTAGCCACCAAGGATTTTGAACCGGCGTGGTGACCACAATCTCCTTCGTGGATTTCTCGCAAAATCTCACAACCCTCTTGAGGAGACACACAACGCTGAATTACTCGTGTGATGCTGTAACAATGTAACTCCCCATTGATAATGGTCATTGACTTAGATCGCCGGATTATCTGCCGGGCCAAAGTTTCATCCTTTGGTAACTCGCCCCAGTTCATGTATGCCAAGTATGGGACTGTCCAATCCGGTATAACATGCAAAGCTGCCACCAACTGGGCCTCCGGGTCAAGAATAGCCAACTCCTCCTCTGTGGGTATCTTGACCGACATATTATGCAGTACGTCGAGGAAGACATTAGGTGGCACTGGTTTATGCTGAGAGTCTAGATGACTTAAAGCGTCCGCTGCTTCATTCTTTCGCCGGTCTATATGGTCAACTTGATAACCCTTGAAATGACCAGCCACTATGTCCACTTCTCGTCGATATGCAACCATGAGTGGGTCCTTAGAATCCCAAGTGCCAGATACCTGTTGAGCCACCAGGTCCGAGTCACCGAAGCACTTAACCCGGATTAAGTTCATCTCTTTAGCCATCCGAAGACCGTGGAGTAAGGCCTCATAGTCAGCTGCATTGTTAGTGCAAGGGAACATTAAGCGAAGAACATAACAAAACTTGTCACCTCAGGGGGAAGTTAATATGACTCCAGCCCCCGTGCCCTCCAATTGCCTGGATCCATCAAAGTGAATAGTCCAATAAGTGTTGTCTGGATTTTCCTCTGGTGCCTGCAACTTTGTCCAATCATTGATGAAGTCCACGAGTGCTTGAGATTTAATCGCTGTGCGAGGTGTATACTTGAGTCGGTGAGGTCCAAGCTCAATAGCCCACTTGGCAATCTGGCCAGTCGCCTCTCTGTTTTGTATGATATCTTCCAAAAGGGCTGAACTAACCACTGTAATAGGATGACCCTGAAAATAGTGTTTGAGCTTCTGGCTTGCCATAAAAACTCCATACACCAGCTTCTGCCAATGCGGATACCTCTGCTTTGATTTGATAAGCACCTCACTGATATAATAAACCGGCCATTGAACCAGACACTCCTTTCTAGCCTCCTTGGGCTCCACAATTATAGCCACACTAATAGCCCGGACATTAGCAGCCACATATAGCAGTAAAGGCTCTTTATCGATCGGAGCTGCAAGCACAGGCGGTTCAGGTAACTGCCTCTTCAGATCCTCAAACGCTTTATCAGCCGCATCGCTCCAGACAAAGTCATCCGTTTTCTTTAGCATCTGATATAAAGGGATAGACTTTTCCCCAAGACGACTGATAAACCGGCTCAAAGCCGCAATCCGGCCCGGCAGACGCTGAACGTCATTGATACATGCCGGTTTAGCCAGAGCGGTGATAGTTGTGATCTTCTCCGGATTAGCCTCAGTGTCCCAGTTAGACACCAGAAAACCCAAGAGCTTGCCTGCCGGAACACCAAAGACACATTTGTCCGTATTAAGCATCATCTTATAAACCCGGAGATTGTCAAAGGTTTCTCTCAAGTCATCTATCAAAGTTTCCTCCTTCCTGGACTTTACTACAATATCATCCACATATGCGTGAACATTGCGCCCAATCTTCTTATGAAGACAATTCTGAACACAGTGTTGATAAGTCGCCTGGGCGCTCTTGAGCCCAAAGGGCATGGAGACATAGCAGAAGGTTCCAAAGGGAGTTATAAAAGCTGGCTTCTCCTGGTCCTTAACTGCCATTTTGATCTGATGATAACCAGAGTAAGCATCCAAAAAACACAAACGGTCACAACCCGCCGTAGCGTCAATAATCTAATCGATATGAGGGAGGGCAAAGGCATCTGCAGGGCAAGCCTTGTTCAAATCTGTGTAGTCCACACACATACGCCAAGTGCCATTTTTCTTAAGAACCAGCACCGGATTAGCCAACCACTCCGGGTGAAAGACCTCCACGATAAACCATGCGGCCAACAGCCGAGCTACCTCCTCACTGATGTCTACTACACAACCTTCTTCTTGTAGACATTGTTGGGCCTCCAAGTGTAGAGGTTTGTAGGACAGTAGCAAATTTCCTCAAGTGGATGACCTAAGGTTTATAAATCTGTAGGAGGCGTAGGATGAAGATGGTCTCTCTCAAGCATCCCTGCAACCAAATAACAAAGAGTCTCTTGTGTCCCCAACACACCCAATACAATGGTAAATTGTATAGGTGCACTAGTTCGGCGAAGAGATGGTGATACAAGTGGTATATGGATAGTAGATAATAGTTTTTGTAATCTAAAAATATAAAAACAACAAGGTAACTAATGATAAAAGTGATCGCAAACGGTATTGCAATGCGTTGAGACAAGGCCTAGGGTTCATACTTTCACTAGTGCAAGTCCTCTCAACAATAATAACATAATTGGATCATATAACTATCCCTCAACATGCAACAAAGAGTCACTCCAAAGTCACTAATAGTGGAGAACAAACGAAGAGATTATGATAGGGTACGAAACCACCTCAAAGTTATTCTTTCCAATCAATCCGTTGGGCTATTCCTATAAGTGTCACAAATAGCCCTAGAGTTCGTACTAGAATAAGACCTTAAGACACAAATCAACCAAAACCCTAATGTCACCTAGATACTCCAATGTCACCTCAAGTATCTGTGGGTATGATTATACGATATGCATCACACAATCTCATATTCATCTATTCAACCAACACATAGAACCTCAAAGAGTGCCCCAAAATTTCTACTGGAGAATCACGACGAAAACGTGTGTCAATCCCTATGCATAGGTTCATGGGCGGAACCTGCAAGTTGATCACCAAAACATACATCAAGTGAATCACGTGATATCCCATTGTCACCACAGATACGCACGACAAGACATACATCAAGTGTTCTCAAATCTTTAAAGACTCAATCCGATAAGATAACTTCAAAGGGGAAACTCAATCCATTACAAGAGAGTAGAGGGGGGAAACATCATAGGATCAAAAATAATAGCAAAGCTCGCGATACATCAAGATCGTATCACATCAAGAACACGAGAGAGAGAGAGAGAGAGAGAGAGAGAGATCAAACACATAGCTACTGGCACATACCCTCAGCCCCAAGGGAGAACTAGTCCCTCCTCGTCACGGAGAGCACCAGGATGATGAAGATGGCCACCGGAGAAGGATTCCCCCCTCCGGCAGGGTGCCGGAATGGGTCTAGATTGGCTTTTGGTGGCTACGGAGGCTTCTATCAGCGGAATTCCTGATCTATTGTGCTCCCCAAAGTTTTTAGGGTATATGGGTATATGTAGGAGGAAGAACTACGTCAGGGGAACCACGAGGGGCCCACGAGGGTGGAGGGCGCACTCAGGGGGGTGGGCGCGCCCCCTACCTTGTGGCTTCCTCGAAGCTTCCTTGACGTGGACTCCATGTCTCCCGGGTTGCTTTCTTCCAAAAATAAGCTCCCTGAAGTTTCAGGTCAATTTGACTCTGTTTGATTTTCCTTTTATGCTATACTCTAAAACAAGGAAAAAACAGAAACTGGCACTGGGCTCTGGGTTAATAGGTTAGTACCAAAAATCATATAAAATAGGAAATAAATGCATATAAAACATCCAAGGTTGATAATATAATAGCACAGAACAATCTAAAATTATAGATACGTTGGAGACGTATTAGCATCCCCAAGCTTAATTCCGGCTCGTCCTCGAGTAGGTAAATGATAAAAATAGAATTTTTGATGTGGAATGCTACCTAACATATTTCTCTAAGTAATTCTCTTTATTGTGGCATGAATGTTCAGATCCATAAGATTCAAGACAAAAGTTTAATATTGACATAAAATAATAATACTTCCAGCATACTAACTAAGCAATCATGTCTTCTCAAAATAACATGGCCAAAGAAAGTTCATCCCTACAAAATCATATAGTTTGGTCATGCTCCATTTTCATCACACAAGAATGCTCTCACCATGCACAACCCTGATGACAAGCCAAGCAATTGTTTCATACTTTAGTAATCTCAAACTTTTTTCAACTTTCACGCAATACATGAGCGTGAGCCATGGATATAGCACTATGGGTGGAATAGAATATGATGAGGGGGGTTATGTGGAGAAGACAAAAAGGATAGAGTCTCACATCAACGAGGCTAATCAATGAGCTATGGAGATGCCCATCGATTGATGTTAATGCAAGGAGTAGGAATTGCCATGCCACGGATGCACTAGAGCTATAAATGTATGAAAGCTCAACAAAAGAAACTAAGTGGGTGTGCATCCAACTTGCTTGCTCACGAAGACCTAAGGCACTTGAGGAGGCCCACTGTTGGAATATACAAGCCAAGTTATATAATGAAAATTTCCACTAGTATATGAAAGTGACAAAACAAGAGACTCTCTATCATTAGGATTATGGTGCTACTTTGAAGCACAAGTGTGGCAAAGGATAGTAGCATTGTCCCTTCTCTCTTTTTTTCTCATTTTTTTGGACCTTCTCCTTTTTATGACCTTTCTCTTTTTTGGGCCTTCTCCTTTTTTATGGACTTTCTCTCTTTTTATTTATTTATTTATTTATTTCCTCACTTGGGACAATGCTCTAGAAAATGGTGATCATCACACTTCTATTTATTTATAACTCAATGATTACAACTCGATGCAAGAACAAAAGATGACTCTATATGAATGCCTCCGACATTGTACCGGGATTGCGATGAGTCAAGAGTGACATGTATGAAAAATTATGAACGTTGGCTTTGCCACAAATACGATGTCAACTACATGATGATGCAAAGCAATATGACAATGATGATGTGTGTCATAATAAACGGAACGGTGGAAAGTTGCATGGCAATATATCTCGGAATGGCTATGGAAATGCCATAATAGGTAGGTACGGTGGCTGTTTTGAGGAAGATATAAAGAGGTTTATGTGTGAAAGAGCATATCATATCACGGGGTTTGGATGCACAGGCAAAGTTTGCACCAACTCTCAATGTAAGAAAGGGCAATGCACGGTACCGAAGAGGCTAGCAATGAGGGAAGGGTGAGAGTGCGTATAATCCATGGACTCAACATTAGTCATAAAGAACTCACATACTTATTGAAAAAATCTACAAGTCATCAAAAACCAAGCATTACGCGCATGCTCCTAGGGGGATAGATTGGTAGGAAAAGACCATTGCTCGTCCCCGACCGCCACTCATAAGGAAGACAATCGAATAACACCTCATGTTTCAAATTTGTCACACAACGTTTACCATACATGCATGCAATGGGACTTGCAAACTTCAACACAAGTATTCCTCAAATTCACAACTACCCAACTAGCACAACTTTGATATCACTATCTCCATATCTCAAAACAATCATCAAGTATCAAACTTGTCTTAGTATTCAATGCACTTATATGAAAGTTTTTATTATATCCCTCTTGGATGCCCATCATATTAGGACTAGTTTCATAACCAAAGAAAACTACCATGATGTTCTAAAGACTCTCAAAATTATCTAAGTGAAGCATGAGAGTTCATCTATTTCTTCAAAATAAAACCACCACCGTGCTCTAAAAGATATAAGTGAAGCACAAGAGCAAATGACAAACTACTCCGAAAGATATAAGTGAGGATCAATGAGTAGTCGAATAATTATGCAACTATATGAAGACTCTCTAACATTTAATAATTTCATATCTTGGTATCTTATTCAAACAGCAAGCAAATCCTAACAAAATAAATTGACGCTCCAAGCAAAACACATATCATGTGGTAAATAAAAATATAGCTCCAAGTAAAGTTACCGATGAACGAAGACGAAAGAGGGGATGCCTTCCGGGGCATCCCCAAGCTTAGGCTCTTGGTTGTCCTTGAATATTTCCTTGGGGTGCCTTTGGCATCCCCAATCTTAGGCTCTTGCCACTCCTTATTCCATAGTCCATCGAATCTTTACCCAAAACTTGAAAACTTCACAACACAAAACTTAACAGAAAACTCGTAAGCTCCGTTAGTATAAGAAAGAAATCACCATCATAAGTTACTGTAATGAACTCATTCTAAATTCATATTGCTGTAATATCTACTGTATTCCAACTTCTCTATGGTTCATACGCTCCGATACTACTCATAGATTCATCAAAATAAGCAAACAACACGATGAAAACAGAATCTGTCAAAAACAGAACAGTCTATAGTAATCTGAATCAAACGTATACTTCTGAAACTCATAAAATTCTCAAATAAATTGATGGACGTGAGTAATTTATCTATTAATCATATTCAGAAAGAATTAACTAAATAGCACTCTCCAATAAAACCTGGCAGCAATTCTCGTGAGCGCTAAAGTTTCTGTTTTTTACAGCAAGATCAACAAGACTTTCCCCAAGTCTTCCCAACGGTTCTACTTGGCACAAACACTAAACTAAACATAAAAACTCAATCATAACAGAGGATAAATAAATTATTATTTACTAAACAGTAACAAAAAGCAAGGAACAAAAATAAAGTTGGGTTGCCACCCAACAAGCGCTATCGTTTAACGCTCCTAGCTAGGCATGATGATTTCAATGATGCTCACGTAAAGGATAAGAATTGAGACATAAAGAGAGTATCATGAAGAATATGACTAGCACATTTAAGTCTAACCCACTTCCTATGCATAGGGATTTTGTTAACAAACAACTTATGGGAACAATAATCAACTAGCATAGAAAGGCAAAGCAAGCATAACTTCAAAACCTTAAGCACATAGAGAGGAAACTTGATATTATTGCAATTCCTACAAGCATATATTCCTCCCTCATAATAATTTTCAGTAGCATCATGAATGAATTCAACAATATAACCAGCACCTAAAGCATTAATTTCATCATCTACAAGCATAGAAATTTTATTACTCTCCACATAAGCAAAATTCTTCTCATTCGGAATAGTGGGAGTATCATAAGAAACTCGAATACTATAAATTGTTTACACATTAAAAGAGTAATCTTCAGAAAAGGGGTAATCATAATCATGACAAGTTTTATAAATATAATCACTACTTTTTATAGCATAAGTATCATCACAATAATTATCATAAGTAGGAGGCAGGCTATCATCATTATAAATTTGCATATCAAAACTTGGGAGACTAAAAATATCATCTTCATTAAACGTAGCATCCCCAAGCTTGGGATAAACATTAATTGCAGAAAATATATTCTCAAAAACATCATCTTCATCAAACATAGCATCCGCAAGCTTGGGCCTTTTCTTATCATAAGCATAATCACTCTCATCATTAATAGTATGGATAGCACTAATAGTATAGCAATTATCATATTCTTCCAACCAAGTGCAAAAAATATTTTCAAGATCATAAGAAGTATCATTATCTTCCACAATTATATTTTCATGAGTCACAATAGTAATAGGATCAGCATTATTTGGGGGAGATATCTTTTTACCTCTCTTCCTTTTTCTTTTCTTCTTCTTCACCACATCATGTGTGGGTTCAATCCTCTTTTTGGAGCTCCTTATTAATGAGATTGGTTGAATAGGAGGCTCCTCCTCGTTACCTGATTCATCATAAGAAATAATAGGAGGGTATTGGGAAGTCTCTTCCCTTTCATTAGTATTCTCTTAATCTTATATTTGTTTTCTATTCTTATGTAGTTGGCAATATAAGGATTTTCAATACAATTCACCGCGCAATACATATAAATTTCCTCTGGATCAAAATTAAGAACTCTATCGAGGGAAAATTTTGGAATATCCTTAGTTATACGTTTCATTTATTCATAACCCAAGAGCAAAGTAAGTTCATTATGATGTGCAAGGGAAATCAAGTCATCACAATTTTCGGACACGATACGATCATGAAACAATTTGCATTGGGTACTGAAATGATCATGTTCATTGCAAAGTTCACAAGTACGGCTAAGAAAATTTAAATTTTCATCACAAACTTCTAGCCTTTCTTACAACCATTTAGTTTCTAAATGCTTATGCCTCTTGCAATATCTTTCTTCCCTATTTGGTGTGTACTTGCAAACCCAATGCACTACACAAAAATTGACATGTTTATACGAGGCATTTTCATCATAACTAGTGCAATCATCATTAGTACTTTGGATATTCAAGGAGTTCATACTAACAACATTGCAATCATGCTCATCATTCAAATATTTAGTGCCAAACATTTTAATGCATTCTTCTTCTAACACTTTGGCACAATTTTCATTTCCATCATATACTCACGAAAGATATTAAAAAGATGAAGCGTATGAGGCAAACTTAATTCCATATTTTTTTGTAGTTTTCTTTTATAAACTAAACTAGTGATAAAACACGAAACAAAAAGATTTGATTGCAAGATCTAAAGATATACCTTCAAGCGCTAACCTCCCCGGCAACAGGGCCAGAAAAGAGCTTGATGTCTACTACACAACCTTCTTCTTGTAGACGTTTTTGGGCCTCCAAGTGCAGAGGTTTGTAGGACAGTAGCAAATTTCCCTCAAGTGGATGACCTATGGTTTATCAATCCGTAGGAGGCGTAGGATGAAGATGGTCTCTCTCAAGCAACCCTACAACCAAATAACAAAGATTCTCTTGTGTCCCCAACACACCCAATACAATGGTAAATTGTATAGGTGCACTAGTTCGGCAAAGAGATGGTGATAAAAGTGGTATATGGATAGTAGATAATAGTTTTTGTAATATGAAAAATATAAAAACAGCAAGGTAACTAATGATAAAACTGAGTGCAAACGGTATTGCAATGCGTTGAAACAAGGACTAGGGTTCATACTTTCAATAGTGCAAGTCCTCTCAACAATAATAACATAATTGGATCATATAACTATCCCTCAACATCACTACTAGGGAAAACCTTATACACAGAATCTTAGCAGCAACGCGGTATAAAAACAGATGCTACTGCTAATTAGCAGCAACAAGCTTTAGAAAAGAGCGCTACTAATGACTGAGTTGCAGTAGCGCTCTAGGTGAAAAGAGCGCTACTACTATAATTGCCATGGTGTTGCCTCCAGGCTAGATATAGTAGTAGCGCCCTTCCCATGGATGCGCTACTGCTAAAGAACTTAGTAGCAGCGGTTTTGCTCAAAACTCGCTGCTGGTAAGTATGAGCGCAACTAATTAAGTTTAGTCCCATACTGCTAAGCGAACAAGGTGTTTACCACCTTAAATATGTTGTGTCTCAACCTATCTCGAGCACTTGGTCTTCATTGAACTATATGTGTATGATTTGTGGTTGCAATATGAATCCTCGCCTGTACCTATACAGGTACAGTGAGGATTCATGTTGACTATTTAGATTATACACAAAAATATTAATGATGACCAATGTATATTTTTGATGTTTTACTAAACAAAAGAAATAACTGCTTCCACTAGCAGTAGCGGTTTTTCCCAAAACGCGCTGTAGATAAGTTAGCTATAGCGTGTTTTCTGTACGTGTGCTACTGCTAGTTCGAGTTAACCACCCCCCGCATCAAAATTTCGCTAAGTCCTCCTTTCCCCCCCCCCACTGGCCTGTTCCCCTACTCTCTGTCGCCGTCGCCCGAGCCCGAGCGCGCCTGCACCCTCACCGCCGCCGCCGCCGCCCGCCCGCCCTCAACCTCACCGCCGCCGCTCTCGACCACACTGTCGCCGCCCTCGACCTCACCGCCGCCGCCCTCGACCGAGCCCGCCAAGCCCGCCGCCTAGGACCGCCGCCCTCCCGATCCCGAGCCCGCCCTCGCCGCCCCTCCATCGCCGAGCACCTCCCCGCCACCGTCTCTCCCTCTGTAAGCCCCCCACCCCTCCCCAACCCCCTCTCTTTTTGCTTAGTCAGTAGATGATTTTAGTAGTAGTAGATGTTAATTTAGGGTTCATAGATAATGATTTTTAGAAGTAGTGGATAGATGTTAATTAGTAGTAGATGTATAATTAGCAGTAGTACATGTTAATTAGTAGTAGATGTAGTAGTTAGATGTTAATTAGTAGTAGTAGATGTGCTAGTTTCTTTCTATTTATAGTAAGTTTATATTTAGTAAGAACTAGTTGAATTAATAGAACTAGTTTAGTTTTAGTTGAACTAGTTAAGTTTTAGTTGAACTAGTATAGTAAGTAAATTAATAACTAGTTGAACTACTTCATTTTTAGAAAGAACTAGTTTTTTTTCTTTTTATACTAAGTTTATATTTAGTAAGAACTAGTTGAATTAATAGAACTAGTTGAATTAATAGAACTAGTTGAATTAATAGAACTAGTTGAGCATGCCATATTTGGTGTTATTTTTTAGTTTAAGCAATTATTTCATGTTTTGGTTACACCTCCGAGTGGCCTATGTTTTGCCGGAGTGTTGATTAATTTCCATTTCGGCAAATTTCAGGCGCTCGATATGTCCTTTTTTAGCAAAGGTCATGCCGGATTTTTCCGTGAATTCTGGCATGACTTGTGCTAGAATATGTGGGAAATATCGAGTGGCCTGGATTTTCTTTGAAAAATAATGATCTAATTTAGGTTTTTTAGTGCATATATTTAATTGTACAAGTTTAATCTTTGAATTATGAACGTAGGAAATGTCGTACTCGGACGACGACAGTCTCCCGGGGGAGTGCAGCTGGTGCCACGACGATCGAGGTATGTGCGACAGGTTCGTTGAGCTGGACGAAGATCGGCGCTTCAGCATTAAGCTCGAGGAGACCTTCGATGTTGAAACGGTACGCAACAACGGCAAGTGTTTTTTTCGTAATTAAGCATGACTTCAACTATTTCAACGTCTAATTTTCATCTTTTACAATTCGACTAGCTTATCCCATGCCATGCAAGACGCTATGTCTTGGAGAGGATGGGTTTTGAAGACCATGAAAATTTTCAAACAAAGAAAATACACCTAAGGACCCATCATGATATCGATTTTGAAGTAAATCTGTATAATTCTCAGAGCGTAACCCATTTTGGTTGTCAAAATTGGGAAGCACTTTGCAAAATGTATGGTTTTTATGAGGGTATGACTGTCACCATGGATCTTGGTCATCCTGACATCGAGCAAGACATTATGGACATTTGGGTCCTTGTTGATACGCTTTCGATTCTACCGCAATGTGAGTTTCTCAAACATAGTTATTAACTAATTTATATTGTTTATTTCAAAATAGTTGATAGCTTATTTTCATTGACAGCTTATTTTGAATCTTCAAAGAATGTGCAGAAGATGGTAGACAAAACCCTCTACACTGATGGCTCTGAATTAACTTATAAGGAGAAAAATCATCTGATTGCTTATTGTACTTTTTTTGAGAATTACAATACCTATTATCGAACTCCTCCAAATTATGGTGAATACGTGCCACTAGTGCATGTGTTGAACCACGATAACTTCTATGGAGATACCCTGGTAAGTTATTTTACTATTACGACATCCGTGCATCTTTTGCATACTTCTAAAACTAGTACATCATTGCTAACTACGAAGTTATTACTATGTTTTTCAACAGAAAATCCCGATGGATTGTGTGCCTCATCTGATGTATTACAATGGTCGCCTTGAAGTTCTGAACCTACAGCCAGGTCATCCTACGGATCTCACCTCTGCATATCGAATTTCTGAAACCGGTGAACACATGCTAATCAAAGAGTGGAAAAAATGTTTGGACATTCGTAAGGAGGTTCTTGGAAGCAACATTAAGCGAAAGGAAAGAATTGGAGACAAGATAATCTGCATTCTCCTTAATGGAGAGCGAGGGGCTATCTTGTTTTTTGCTATTTTACCTTAGAGAATATAGTAGGTCCTAAGAGAATGTAGTAGGTCCTATGAGGTACAATATGTTTATTATGTGATACAATGTGTTAGAGTTGAAGATGTCAGGAGTACTTGTGATTACGACTAGTGACCAATGATATGATGATGATGATAAGTTGTTAATGATATGATGATGATGATGATATTTATTATATCATTGGATGAAAGAACCGCGGATTAGTTTCAAGTGGATGTCCGTCCACTTGAAACTAGTCCACACGGTTCTTTCACCCCGTGATGTAATAACTCATTATGATGTAAAAACAATTTGTAAATTCCTCTTGTATGAAAATTTGTGTAAAGGTGTACGAATACTACAAGAAATAAAAAAGAAATAAAATATGAAATAATAGTAGCAGCGCGAGCAGAGAGAAGCGCTACTACTAATTACCAGCAGCGCTCCTCCTGGAACTCGCTGCTACTAAGTCGATTTAGCCGTAGCGTGGGTGGAGGCATGCTACTGCTATTCGTTAGCTGTAGCGCCTTATCAGTAGCACACCACCCCGCGCTACTGATAGGTCTAAAACCCGCGCTGCTGCTAGCCTTTTCCCTAGTAGTGCATGCAACAAAGAGTCACTCCAAACTCACTAATATCGGAGAACAAACAAAGAGATTATGGTAGGGTATGTCACCTAGATACTCCAATGTCACCTCAAGTATCCGTGGGTATGATTATACGATATGCATCACACAATCTCAGATTCATATATTCAACCAACACATAGAACCTCAAAGAGTGCCCCAAAGTTTCTACCGGAGAATCACGACGAAAACGTGTGCCAACCCCTATGCATAGGTTCATGGGCGGAACCCGCAAGTTGATCACCAAAACATACATCAAGTGAATGACGTGATATCCCATTGTCACCGCAGATACGCACGGCAAGACATACATCAAGTGTTCTCAAATCTTTAAAGACTCAATCCGATAACATAACTTCAAAGGAGAAACTCAATCCATTACAAGAGAGTAGAGGGGGGAATCATAGGATCAAAAATAATAGCAAAGCTCGTGATACATCAAGATCGTATCACCTCAAGAACACGAGAGAGAGAGAGAGAGAGATCAAACACAGAGCTACTGGTACATACCCTCAGCCCCGAGGGAGAACTACTCCCTCCTCATCATGGAGAGCACCTGGATGATGAAGATGGCCACCGGAGAAGGATTTCCCCTCTGGCAGGGTGCCGGAACGGGTCTAGATTGGCTTTCGGTGGCTACGGATGCTTCTGGCGGCGGAACTCCTAATCTATTGTGCTCCCCAAAGTTTTTAGGGTATATGGGTATATATAGGAGGAAGAAGTACGTGAGGGGAGCCACGAGGGGCCCATGAGGGTGGAGGGCGTGCCCAAGGGGGGTGGGCGCGCCCTCCTACCTCGTGGCTTCCTTGACGTGGACTCCAAGTCTCCCGGGTTGCTTTCCTTCCAAAAATAAGCTCCTAAAGTTTCAGGTCAATTGAACTCCGTTTGATTTTACTTTTCTGTGATACTCTAAAACAAGGAAAAAATAGAAACTGGCACTGGGCTTTGGGTTAATAAGTTAGTCCCAAAAATCATATAAAATAGCATATAAATGCATATAAAACATCCAAGGTTGATAATATAAAACAGATGCTGAGGCACCGCCGGTTCAATAGAGTTTACTGCCCTCTTGTGAAGCTTCTAATTGCTTTTACACAAGCTAGTGGTAAAGACATGATACTGCCCACTATTCAATTGCTTTGGATTGCTCTGATAACCCGACTGCTACTGTTGTTGATTCTCCTGATGGTTATAACCTCCTTGATTGCCCCGGTTCCCTTGATGGCCATGTCCGGTTTGATTGCCTTGGAATCCTGAACCGGAGCTGCCACCTCTGCAACCTGGCCCATGAAAACCGCCTCCTGAACCGCCGGGCGGGCCGTTATCACATTGAAACATATTGGAATTCTTAAACTCCAACATAATGAAACAATCCTTCCAAAGATGTGAAGCGGGTCTTTCTTTTCATCCGTGCTTTGGACAAGGTTGATTTAACAGGCGCTCCAGATTGGGGCCTGGCCCTTTGCCCCTCTGGGGTTGTTTACCCTTACGAATTCCAAACTATTGTCTGCCTTGCGCTTACCATTATTCCCATGACCTGCTGGATTGTGCTGCTGCCCTTGGTATTGCCATTCTTTTTCCCTCAGACTCGGGGTCTTTGGTACTATCTGAATCGACGTCTTTCACCAGAGCAGCCATAAGGGTTGACATGTCATTGCAGTGACGTTTGAGCCTCCCTAGCTTCAATTTTAATGGCGCAAACCGGCAGTTGCCCTCCAACGTCAAAACTGCTGTATCCGCATTTGATGCGGTCTGATGAATGCAAAATAGCTGAGACTCGCTTTACCCAATGCGTCGTAGACTCCCCTTCCTCTTGAACACAAGCGGCTAGGTCCACAATTGACATAGGCTGCTTACATGTATCTTTAAAATTCTAGATAAACCGGTGTTTTAACTTAGCCCATGACCCGACAGAGTTAGCTGGTAAGCTCTTTAACCAAGTTCGAGTTGTCCCCTCGAACATCATGGTGAAGTATTTAGCACACACTGCTTCATCCACATCCGAAATCTCCATCGCCATGTCATAACTCTCCACCCATGACTCCGGTTGCCAATCAGCGGTGTAATTGGGCACCTTACGAGGTCCCTTAAAATCCTTGGGCAGTCGTACATTACGCAAAGTGGGGGCAAGACACGGCAACCTTAAAGAACTGAAGACCAAACTGGGCTCCACTGAGGTGGTAGGGCGAACCAAAGTAACTTAACGAGCGGCGTGCGGAGCTGCCAACTCGGCTTCTCGACATGCACGACCATGATCCACCACATCCTGCGCATTAGCGCCACCACCTGTCGGGTTGTGTCCTCGCGGCAAGTTACGGTGACGTGCACTGCTTGATACGGCCGGTTCATCCTCAATGTGCCTGTTGTAGCTTCGACTCGGACGGGGGTTGGCATGAATCCTCTCGCGACTATGCGAATAAGCCTGCTGCTGGTTTAAAGCTGTTTGAAGGAGCTCTCTAGCCCGTCGTGTCTCAATCGCCACTTGTGACTCGCCATCAGTTGGGAGGGCTGCGAATGATGAAGCGGCGGCCATAATGTTGTCCAACGGGTTGGAGTAACTCCCCAAGGGCGTCGGAACATACTGCGGCACAACGTTGTTCTGATGAGGTGGGTTCATCGTGCGTGGTTGAACCGGCGCTCCTGTTCCCGGCGCCTCCGTCCGGTTTACCACTGGCTGGTTACTGGTTCCGGCTCCTGGCGTGTTGAAGAGATTCCTTGGCTCATAACCCGGCGGGAGGTGCGACCGATATCTCCTCCTCATGACCTCATATGAGGCATTCTGGTCCAACCTAAGACGGTAGGCCTGAGCTTCCAACTCGGCCTGTTTTGTAGCCATCCTGGCGTTCTCTGCTACCAGGTCCACTTTAGCCCGAGTTATCTGATCTTTCACCTTTGCAATCTCCGCATTGTGCTGATCTTGGGCTGCCGCGTCCACCTCCGCGGCCATCAATGTTGCCAAAGCATCGAACAAATCAGACAAAACCTGAGCGGGAGGCAGCACAGAGCCACCTGCTCCTGCTGGCGTTGCTGTTGCTGAACCGGAGAACTTCGCCGCTGCGGTAGAAGAGTGTTGCGCCGGTTGTGTGCCGGCCATGAAGACCGTGACCCGCCTTGGCAGATCGAGGGGGTCCGGAATACTATTGCCATTGGAACTCCCACTAATCCGGCCGTCCTGCAGCTGATATAGCGACTCAGTTTCCCCGGTTGAAGACTCGTCATTAGAACGGACAATGGCTTCCCCATCAGATGCCGGTCCATCCTCATATTCCGCTCCATGGATGACACCTACGAAAACATGCCTTGGTGCAGGCTGAACCGGGGTAAGGTTGCACGCTGAGCTGTCTCGGTGATGTCCGCGCAGGTGTCCGGCTCAGGGCCCGGTTTGCCGATCTTGCCGATGAAAACGTGAATTCCGCCAAAGGGGACCCAGTAACCATATTCAACTGAACCGGCCTCAGGACCCCATCCCGCGTCGTCGATGTAGAGCTTGCCGCGACGAATCTTCGACATCCGGCCCACAGCGTCTTGAGTCCTTCGAAGCTACCATTCAAGAACTCAAAACCATCGTGCGATAGCCTCACGGTGGGCGCCAACCGTCTTGGGGTTGTCGCGGCAGAAGTCCTCATGAAAGGACTTAGTCGTGGAGCCATAACTACGGGTTAGCTTAAAGGGGTTAAATCGGACAAGGGACACGAGGATTTTTATACTAGTTCGGCCCCTTTGATGAAGGTAAAAGCCTACGTCTGGTTGTGTTGGTATTGCTAGGGTTTCGATGACCAGGGAGCGAATCCGCTTTGCCTAGCTCTCGAGTTGTTGTAGTTGTCCCTAAACCGCTGCCGGGTCGTCCCTTTATATACATAGGTTGAGGCTCGCCGGTTTACAGAGTCCCGAGGCCGGATCATAAACGTGTCTGGCACGGTCTCTATCCTTCCTATCTTACAATGCAATTTATATAATAAGGTCGGTTTACATCTACATGCCTTAACTCGCCTTTGGGCCTTGGGCCTTCGTAAAGCGCCATCATTCTTATGTCTTCATGGGCTTCTAATCTTCATAAAGTTAATCTAGCTACTCCTGGCCGGTTTACGTCCAGTAGTAATATCCCCGACAGTTGTCGCTTTATTGTATGAAATGCAATCGCCATGTAATTGCTTTACTTTATCACTAAGTGGGAGCGATAGTCGTAGAAGCAATAGTTGGCGAGACGACAATGATGCTTCGATGGAGATCAAGGTGTCAAGCCGGTGATGATGGTGATCATGACGGTGCTTTGGAGATGGAGATCAAAGGCACAAGATGATGACGGCCATATCATATCACTTATATTGATTGCATGTGATGTTTATCCTTTATGCATCTTAGTTTTCTTAGTTCGATGGTAGCATTGTAAGATGATCTCTCACTAAATTTCGAGGTATAAATGTTCTCCCTGAGTATGCACCATTGCTACAGTTCGTCATGCCGAGACACCACGTGATGATCGGGTGTGATAAGCTCTACGTTCACATACAACGGGTGCAAGCCAGTTTTGCACACGCGGAATACTCGGGTTAAACTTGACGAGCCTAGCATATGCAGATATGGCCTCGGAACACTGAGACCGAAAGGTCGAGCGTGAATCATATAGTAGATATGATCAACATAGTGATGTTCACCATTGAAAACTACTCCATCTCACGTGATGATCAAGCATGGTTTATTTGATATGGATCACATGATCACTTAGATGATTAGAGAGATGTCTGTCTAAGTGGGAGTTCTTAAGTAATTTGATTAATTGAACTTTAATTTATCATGAACTTAGTACCTTATAGTTTTTGCATGTCTATATTGTTATAGATAGATGACCCGTGTTGTTGTTCCGTTGAATTTTAATGCGTTCCTAGAGAAAGCTAAGTTGAAAGATGACGGTAGCAACTACATGGACTGGGTCCATAACTTGAGGATTATCCTCATTGCTGCACAGAAGAATTACGTCCTAGAAACATCGCTAGGTGACAAACCTGTTGCAGGAGCAATGCCAGATGTTGTGAACACCTGGCATAGCAAAGCTGATGACTACTCGATAGTTTAGTGTGCCATGCTTTACGGCTTAGAACCGGGACATCAACGATGTTTTGAACGTCATGGAGCATATGAGATGTTCCAAGAGTTGAAGTTAATGTTTCAAGCAAATGCCCGGATTGAGAGATATGAAGTCTCCAATAAGATCTACAGCTGCAAGAAGGAGGAGAATAGTTCTGTCAGTGAACATATACTTAGAATGTGTGGGTACCACAACCACTTGACTCAACTAGGAGTTAATCTTCCTGATGATATTGTCATTGACAGAGTTCTTCAATCACTGCCACCAAGCTACAAGAGATTCGTGATGAACTATAATATGCAAGGGATGGATAAGACGATTCCTGAGCTCTTCGCAATGCAAAAGGCTACGGAGGTAGAAATCAAGAAGGAGCATCAAGTGTTGATGGTCAACAAGACCACCAGTTTCAAGAAAAAAAGGTAAAGGGAAGAAGGGGAACTTCAAGAAGAATAGCAAGCCAGTTGCTGCTCAAGTGAAGAAACCCAAGTCTGGACCTAAGCCTGAGACTGAGTGCTTCTACTACAATGGAACTGGTCACTGGAAGCGGAACTGCCCAAAGTATTTGGCGGAGAAGAAGGATGGCAAAGTGAAAGGTATATTTGATATACATGTTATTGATGTGTACCTTACTAATGCTCGCAGTAGTGCCTGGATATTTGATAGTGGTTCAGTTGCTAACATTTGCAACTCGAAACAAGGGCTACGGATTAAGTGAAGATTGGCTAAGGACGAGCTGACGATGTGCGTGGGAAATGGTTCCAAAGTCGATGTGATCGCTGTCAGCACGCTACCTCTACATCTACCTTCGGGATTAGTTTTAGACCTAAATAATTGTTATTTGGTGCCAGCCTTGAGCATGAACATTATATCTGGATCTTGTTTGATGCGAGACGGTTATTCATTTAAATCAGAGAATAATGGTTGTTCTATTTATATGATTAATATCTTTTATAGTCATGCACCCTCGATGAGTGGTCTATTTTTACAAAATCTTGATAGTAGTGATACACATGTTCATAATATTGAAGCCAAAAGATGCAGAGTTGATAATGATAGTGCAAAGACCGTTCTGGTGGCTACTGATTTATTTGCCGATTTTTTTGCAAAGGTTCGGATGATCATTTTCCTGCGGCCAGAACTTGAGGGGTGTTGAACCTACCATTTAATGGGGTACCTTGTCAGAAAAAAATAAGGATAGGCTACGATTGCCGAAAAATTGTACCGACAGTACCTATGGTGATACGAAGAAGCAATATGACCCAACTCGCTGTTTGGAACCCAAAGGACCTGCATTTAGTGGAGAAATCCAATGCAAGGAGTTAGAGCTTGGGGGTCCACTAGAAAAATCCGATCAGCACTTCATGAAAGATTGTCAGTGCCGGATGACACAACCAGCGGAAATCACTCTTGGATTTGTGAGACCGACATATATTTCAGTCGCGAGGATCAATCACAGTTAGTCAGCAGATCTAAAAAGAGATTGGCGCCTGTATAATCATGAACAAGCAAGGTAATATCTGTCAGAATATGGATATATTAAAGCAAAACAACCCCAGGGCCGGTCAGATAAAATTTTTAGTGGGAACAAAAATAACAAAAAGGATACCCGAGTTGGAAATGGTTTCCTTAAGTCAGTATCTTCATACTTGTTCCCTGAGCAACCAAATCTCGAGGACAAGATTTCTTTAAGGTTTTGTGACAGCCTGATTTTTGGCCCTTTCTTTTTCTTTTGTTTTTTCTGAGGTTTTTTCTTGAGTTTTCTTTTTCGTGGCTATGCAGTCTGGAAACTGAAGAAGATGCCTTCTTCTTTGTTTCTAGAGTGGCTTGTCATACCCAAATCCTTCCCTAGACCCTGTCATTTTCATACTGGCCCAAATCCCAATATTCTTTTTATTGGGAATATTCCTTTTCTATTAAAGAAATAACCCAATTTGCCCTAGGTTGTGAAGCAACCTATATTTCTATCACTCCTAAAAATCCCAAATAATTCACATAAATTGTTTGGGTCATATATTTCTCAAATATGGCAAAATATTTCATTTTCCATGTTCCCCATCATGCTCAATTAATTCATGTCCTATTTTTGTATGGCAGAATGTGAAGCAAGTGCCATTTTCATTTTCCCAATTGACCTCAAACTCATTGGACACCTTCTCATATCCATATCATTGCCACATGCCAAAGTGCAACCTCATTTTCCTAATAATTATTTAATTATGATTTTACAAAGTTCCTGTCTGAGGGAACTAGTTGTGAAGGAAGTACAAGCTAGGCATATCCAAATGAGTTGCCATTTTGCATGGCCGTTCATATCATCATATCATAGCTCTACACCAAAGTAGAGCTCATGTCATGCCTCCATGTGAGCTCACATTCAATTCTTTTATTCTATCCAAAATTTTAGTTTGTGAAGCAAGTATATTTTATCTTGCTCCATTATGGCAGCCAATGTTTCTAGGCCTTCTGTTACCCATATAACTTACTTCCACCCATTTTGGGCATGTTTCATCAAGCCATTTGTCCTCTAGAATTTTTGCAAGTTTCTAGTCAGTGGAAATGTTTGTGAAGGAAGTACCATTTTGGTTTATCCAATTGGTATGAAACCATTTGCAGCATCTTCATTTGGCCAAATAAGCCTTCCTTGCCAAAGTTCAGCTCAAGTGGCTTCTCCATTTGAGAACATCATCATGATGTTCATTCTGGACCAGATTACTTAGTTGTGAAGCAACTATATTAATTAGTGGTCCAATTCTTCTCAAAATTACCAGGATGTAAGCTCTTCTTACCTTGAACCTACCAGACAACTCCATTGACCTCAATCAAGTATTTGTAAAACAGAAGTGCTCGATCAAGTTTACTGCAGTAAACTTCAGAGCTTGATTACCTTTTAACCAAGAGCGATTTAAACCAAACTACCACCACAGTTGCAACCTCCCCAGGAAGAACTCCACCCCAGACATTGTTTGGCTTAGCTCGTGTCACTGTGTGCACCAGTGCACGTGGTGACCACCGTTTTGGCGTGCAATGGTCGCGCCCAAAATGGCTTCTTGCTTGGGCCCCTTCTCTGCTTGGCGTCTCAGCGAGGACGGGCATGTCCATCAGCTAGCCCATGTTGTTGCCGTTCTCCTAGAGCCCTTTCGCCCTCCGTCAGCCGCTCCATCAGCTCTCGTCGCCGCGCGCCCACGGGAAGCCTGTAGCCGACCGGGCATTTATGGCGTCGTGCCGTTTCCCCTCTTGTCCCCGAACTCTGCTCGCCCCTGTGCACCTCTGTAGCACGTCCTCTTCTCCCTCGTCTTGATCCAGTGCCCTCCCGTGATCGCTGAGCCTCGCCAGAGCTTTGGCCGAGCTCGAGTGATGGCACTCGGCCACTGCCTCCCTCGCCCGACTATATATAGCCCTCCCCGGAGGCGTTTGATCTCACCAGCAGCCTCACCTAACTCCCAGTAGCACCCCCATCCATTCAAACAAGCTCGAGGATGCCTCGAGCCCTCTAGTGGCCGCCATGGCCGCCGCGGTGCTCCACTTAAATCCGGCCGACCCGAGCCTCCCCTCCTCCTCTACTGCTCACTAGTAGGCCACCCATACCCCGGAGACCTTTCCCCAACCCTCCATTTGCCGCCGCAGTGCCCGTGGTCGTGGGTCCAAGTTCGTCCGAAGCCACCGTCCGCCGGCGCCCATGTTTCCCTTGTCCTGGTCCACCCCACCGTCGATGGATGGGCCCTGGAGATGCGTCGGAGTCCGCCGAGCTCATCCATGGGCGGAGCCTCACCGGAGGTGCCCTGTAGCCCCGGCGGCCGTCGCCGGAGCGCTCGGCCTCCTCTGTTCTGTGGGCGCGTGTCGGGGAAGAAGAAGAAGAAGGAGCCAGGAGGAGGGAGATGGATAAGGCGGGCCCCGTGCGTAAGCCGCACACACATTGACCCAGCCAAGCGCTGACGTGGATTAGTGTAAACGTATTCCTTAGAGTACGTTTTCACTAGTTAAAAGTGTAAGCTGCTGCGATGCTGGGCGGAAATGCATTTTCACTGCACCGAAAGCGTATTTCCTCGAGTGCGCATTCTGTTTCCGGTTAAGGGCCTGTTTGTGAAGATTTTCTTACAGATGGGTCCCTGGCAGAAAAGCAATCATATCTTTTTAACCACAACTTCAAATGAGGTGATTCCAAAGCCCACTTCTTCGTTTCGTCGAGCCCGTTGTGTTGGTAAAATTTTCATGATGTTTTGACATTCTGAAAATGGCCTTTTTTCCCTTGCACGTAAACAGCCCCTCCGAGAGAGAACTGTTTCCGGCAAATCTTTCCGCGGGTTCACCGCACTTCTCCCCGGTGCCTTCTTCATCCCGAGGCAAGCCACAATACCCACTTGCATGATAGTCATGCAGTAACCATGGTTTTCAACTTGAATATTTATTAAATGATTGGTTGTTTAAAATGTGGTTACCGTTGTTTCGGTAATGCTTCTGGGTTAGTGCTTACTTGCTTGCTATGTTGTTATGCACCTGGTTATCATGCCCTGCTAGTTGCTAGTATTACTTTCATATTGCCATGCTTGATAGTAGTACATGTTGGGTGGTCATGCTCTTCGGTCCATGACTAACATCGGCTACCAAGTATTGTTAATATGCATTGTTCCTTTACTACTAGTTGGTTAAGTGTTTACTCGGTAATGTCATTGATGAGTTCTTGCATGGTATTTATGGTTGATGCTAGTGGTCATGTTATAGCATGAGTAGTGTTGCCCTTGTAATATTTATGCTCGTCATTATGCCATGTTTAGTTGGATATAATTCATTGTTGATATGGTGGATAGTTATGTGGTTCTCTCATGATTATGTTGGTATCGTGCTCATGCATTGTAATTGCATCATGTTATTTTATCATGGCTCGACATTTTGCATTCAAGTTTAACCAGATTAAATTGAACTTGAACAACTCTTGGCTGAGTCATGGTGCCACCATATCAAAACTGACCAGTGCAACCACGCTCACCTTCCTGGGAAGGTCCTAACTGGGTCTATTGTCGTGACTCTCGCCGGTGCCTCCCACTAGGGAAGGTTATGGGCGTGCTTACCCTGATCAGGTAGACGGACATAACATTGTGTGCCCGTTGTTTTTATTTTTATGGATCCAAGTCCCCGAGTGGGATTGTTTTAACCACGACGGTGGTCGGGGTGTCTTTGGTAGACACGGGGCCACCCAGGACTTAGCCCAAAGGGGAGTTGGTCAGAGTGGCCGGGAGGTGTCATGGCAGTAGATCGGTTTTGTCGGAACACCGTGTCCGCATGTATGGGAGTGCAATACCATGGGTTCCGTGGTGTGGGTACAGTTTGCTACATCTGCTAAGTGTATATTAAATCTATCGATAGCCGCGCCCGCGGATAAGGGCCCAGTTCGTGTCGGTCCCACCGTGAGTCAATAGTATTAATCATAACTTGATTAATGACAACCCCGGTTCGATGATGACATAAGTTGGTTGTGATCGCGGGAAGGATCACGGTTTGAAACCAAGTGTTGGTCATGGTTGTGATCGCCGTAATGATCACCGTGGTATCGAGGATACCGAGTTGTTGGATATTCGTGATGTTGTGCGAGAATGATGGGTAATTAAGGATCAAGCTCCTTGTGGTCATTTAATGATTACTATGGTATTCTTTATACCAATCTTGATTCGATCCTGAGATGATCGTGTGATGTCTGAGGATGGTAAGTGATGCATGTGATGGTTACGTAGTAACCGGTGTAGAATAAATAGTGCATATAGTGTCATCATGTTGCATGCTAGTATCGTTGAATTCATATGTTCATGCTATGCTCATGTTGTTCTAGCTATATCATGTTCATGCCATGCTCATATTGTTCTAGCAGTATTATGTTCATGTTGTTCATGCCATGTTATCCTGATGATCTCATGATAATTCCTGCTTAAATCTCTAATTGCCATGTTGTTGTTTGTCTTGAATGCTTCTGGTTATTAGCTTGCAAGTACATTCAATGTACTGACCTGGCATGTCATGCCAGCTTGCAGGTCATGCCTGGATTGCTTGCCTGTTTGGTGTTGTTCCAGTGTTCGCGAGCTAGGATAAGCATTCCTGCTAGAGTTTTTCCGCTGCTTCGAGTTGTTCTGCTGCTGGCATAGAGCAACTCAGGATGGCATAGTGTCGCTGTGCCGATGTTATTCATTGTAATATCGAAGACCTTGTAATCATATTCGTGTAACAATAGTAAGCTGGTTTGTTCTATGCTAAGTAGTGCCGTATCCCAGAAGACTTCCCCTCGATCTCTGGGCTGGAATACAGGGCGTTCCGGTTTTCTCTGAGCCGGGGTTCCACTGTTTATGTGTGATAGAGAGTATCGTATCACGGGGTTTGGATGCACCGGGGAAGTTTGCATGAGCTCTCATGGTGAGAAAGGGAAATGCACGGTACCGAAGAGGTTAGCAATTATGGAAGGTGAGAGTGCATATAATCCATGAACTCAACATTAGTCATAAAGAACTCACATACTTATTGCAAAAATCTACAAGTCATCAAAAACCAAGTATTACAGGCATGCTCCTAGGGGGATAGATTTTTAGCAAAAGACCATCGCTCGTCCCCGACCGCCACTCATAAGGAAGACAATGAAGTAACATCTCATGTTTCAAATTTGTTACACAACTTTTACCATACGTGCATGCTATGGGACTTGCAACCTTCAACACAAGTATTTCTCAAATTCACAACTACTCAACTAGCACAACTTTAATATCACTATCTCCATATCTGAAAACAATCATCAAGTATCAAACTTCTCTTAGTATTCTTATATGAAAGCTTTTTACTATGCCTAAAAGAAAATTGCCATGTTGTTCTAAAGGACTCTCAAAATAATATAATTGAAGCATGATAGATCAAATATTTCTATAAAATAAAACCACTACCGTGCTCTAAAAGATATAAGTGAAGCACTAGAGCAAAAACTAGATAGCTCAGAAGATATAAGTGAAGCACATAGAGTATTCTAATAAATTCCAATTCATGTGTGTCTCTCTCAAAAGGTGTGTTCATCAAGGATGATTGTGGTAAACTATCAAAAGCAAAGACTCAAATCATACGAGACGCTCCAAGCAAAACACATATCATGTGGCAAATAAAAATATAGCTCCAAGTCAAGTTACCGATGAACGAAGACGAAAGAGGGGATGCCTTCTGGGGCATCCCCAAGCTTAGGCTTTTTGGTGTCCTTGTATTTTACCTTGGGGTGCCTTGGGCATCCCCAAGCTTAGGCTCTTGCCACTCCTTGTTCCATAATCCATCAAATCTTTACCCAAAACTTGAAAACTTCACAACACAAAACTTATTGGTGTTAACAGAACAGTAATGAACTCATTATTTATTTATATTGGTGTTAAACCTACTGTATTCCAACTTCTCTATGGTTTATAAACTCTATTACTAGCCATAGATTCATCAAAATAAGGAAACAACACACGAAAAACAGAATCTATCAAAAACAGAGTAGTCTGTAGTAACCTGTAACTAACGCAAACTTCTGGAACCCCAAAAATTCTAAAAAAAATTCTGGACGTGAGTAATTTATCTATTAATCATCTTCAAAAATAATTAACTAAATAACACTCTTCAGTAAAAAATGGCAGCAAATCTCGTGAGCGCTAAAGTTTCTGTTTTTTTACAACAAGATCGCAAAGACTTTCCCCAAGTCTTCCCAAAGGTTCTACTTGGCACAAACACTAATTGAACACAAAAAACACAACCAAATCATAGTATAGATAAATTATTTATTGAATAACAGGAAGGAAAAATATTGGGTTGTCTCCCAACAAGCACTTTTCTTTAATGCCTTTTAGCTAGGAATTGATAATTTTAATGATGCTCACATGAAAGACAAGAATTGAAGCACAAAGAGAGCATCATAAAACATGTGAAAAACACACTTAAGTCCAACATGGTTCCTATGCATATGCATCTTAAAGGCAAACAAATTATCAAGGCAAGAAAAAACTAGCATATTCAAGGAAGCGGATAGAAACATTAGCAATCTCAACATAACGCGAGGTACTTTAGTAACATGAAATTTACTACAACCATATTTTCCTCTCTCATAATAATTACATGTAGGATCATAAGAAAATTCAACAATATAGATATCACAAAACATATTCTTAACACGATCAACATGTATGCAAATTTGACACTCTTCCAAAACATTAACTAAAGTCATGACCTCTCCAAACCTACTTCTATCAAAAACTTCATAAGATTGAACATTCTCCAAATATGTGTGATCTAAAGTTGACACTCTTCCAAAACCACTTTCAATATTATTACAAACATTATAATCAATCTCATATTCATCATGGGTCTTAAATAAATTTTCAAGATCATAAGAAGAATCACCCCAATCATGATCATTTCAACAAGTAGTAGACATAGCAAAACTAGCATCCCCAAGCTTAGGGTTTTGCATATCATTAACACAATTGACATTAATAGAATTTATACTATCATCATTGCAACCATGCTTTCTATTCAAAAATACATCATGAATCACTCCATAAAGTACTTAATCACAAGTTTTAGATTCACGAATTTCAAGCAACACTTCATAAAGATAATCTAGTGCACAAAACTCACTAGCAATTTGTTCATCATAATTGGATCTCTCAAAAAGATTAGCAAGTGGATGAGGATCCATAGATCTTAGGTTCTCTGTTTAGCAATAAATAAACAACTATTCCAACCAAATGAGCAAACGAGCCAAATAAGACATCAAAGCAAATGGAAAGACGAACATAAGAATGGCGAATAAAACGACAAGGGTGAAGTGGGGGAGAGGAAAACGAGAGGCAAATGGCAAATAATGTAATGCAAAGGATAAGAGTTGTGATGGGTACTTGGTATGTCTTGACTTGGCGTAGATCTCCCCGGCAATGACACTAGAAATCCTTCTTTCTACCTCTTGAGAACTGCGTTGGTTTTCCCTTGAAGAGGAAAGGGTGATGCAGTAAAGCAACATCAGTATTTCCCTTAGTTTTTGAGAACCAAGGTATCAATCCAGTAGGAGACCATGCGCGAGTCACCTCGTACCTACACAAACAAATAAGAACCTCGCAACCAACGTGATAAATGGGTTGTCAATCCGTTCATGGCCACTTGCAAGAGTGAGATCTGATAGAGATGATAGTAATAAGATATTTTTTTTGGTATTTTTATGATATAGATTGAAAGTAATGATTGCAAAATAAAATAGATTGGAAACTTGTATGATGGAAAATAGACCCGGGGGCCATATGTTTCACTAGTGGCTTCTCTCAAGATAGCATAAGTATTACGGTGAGTGAACAAATTACTATCGAGCAATTGATAGAAAAGCGAGTAATCATGAGAATATCTAGGTATGATCATGTATATAGGCATCATGTCTGAGACAAGTAGACCGAAACGATTCTGCATCTACTACTATTACTCCACACATCAACGGTGAGCTCCAGGAAAGGCCCCAAGATGGGATGTCTTGGGTACAGAAGGTTGCGGCGATGGAAATAGGGTTTCGTGGTGCTCCTGGATGTTTTCGGGGTATATGAATATATACAGGAGGAAGAAGTAGGTCGGTGGAGCAACGAGGGCCCCACAAGGGTGGAGGGTGCGCCTAGGGGTGTAGGCGCGCCCCCCTGCCTTGTGGCCTCCTCGATTGTTTCTTGACGTCCACTCCAAGTCCCTTGGATCACGTTTGTTCCAAAAACCATGCTCCCGAAGGTTTCATTCTGTTTGGACTCCATTTGATATTCTTTTTCTGCGAAACACTGAAACAGGCAAAAAAAATAGCAATTTGGGCTGGGCCTCCAGTTAATAGGTTAGTCCCAAAAATAATATAAAATTGTATAAATAAGCCAATTAAACATCCAAAACAGAATATATAATAGCATGGAGCAATGAAAAATTATAGATACGTTGGAGACGTATCAGGGAACTCTCTTCCCGTCTAGGGGGAGGCCAAGGAAGAAGAAGGAGGGGGCTCTCTCCCCCTCGCTTTTGCTGGCGCTGGAGTGCCATCGGGGCAACGATCGGGACAGCGATCTACATCGACAATCTTGCTACCGTCAACACCAACTTTCTCCCCCTCTATGCAGCGGTGTAACACCTCTTCTCCCAGTTGTAATCTCTACTTAAACATGGTGCTCAACTCCATATATTATTTAACAATGATCTATGGTTATCCTATGATGTTTGAGTAGATCCGTTTTGTCCTATGGGTTAACCGTGATCTTGGTTGGTATGATTGTATATTTTATTTATGGTGCTGTCCTGCGGTGCCCTCCGTCTCGCGCAAACATGAGGGGCCCCCACTGTAGGGTGTTGCAATATGTTCATGATTTTATTATGGTGGGTTGCAAGAGTGACAGAAACTTAAACCCGAGTTGGTGGGTTATGGCGTATGTGAGTAAAGAGGACTTGATACTTAACGCTATGGTTGGGTTTCACGACCTTAATGATCTTTAGTAGTTGCGGATGCTTGCTAGAGTTCCAATCATAAGTGCATATGATCCAAGTAGAGAAAGTATGTTAGCTCATGCCTCTCCCTCATATAAAATTACAAGAATGATTACCGGTACTTGTTATCGATTGCCTAGGGACAAATAACTTTCTTGTTGACACAAACCCTTTTACTAAACACCTAACTTTTATTATGTTGCAAAGTACTTCTAGTTTTGTTCTTGCAAAGTAGTTCTAGCATCACTCCCACAAACTATTTTCATACTTGTTTCCGGTAAAGCAAACGTCAAGTGTGCGTAGAGTTGTATCGGTGGTCGATAGAACTTGAGGGAATATTTGTTCAGCCTTTAGCTCCTCGTTGGGTTCGACACTCATATTTATCGAGGAAGGCTACAAACGATCCCCTATACTTGTGGGTTATCAGAAGAAAAAAAATAGTTGTATATTATAAAGAGGCACTTGCGTACGTGCGGCTGTGGCCCTGGTGGGTCTCCACTGTCATCCTCTCCAATTAAACTCATCTATTGTTTCTTCATATTCGTTGTCCATGTTGACAATGCGAGATGGCGGCGCCATAGCGAGCGCAACAACTCGAAGGACATCAGAGAGGGCCTTGCCGGTCCTACAGATGGTCTGATACAGCGCCCGCTGCTCATTTAGGAAGCCAGGATCATATGGCCAGATGTCCGCAATGACATTGTTGTTCGCTTGTTCGCTGGTGGTTTGTGTTTCTGCGAGACGGTGCTCGTTGAGGAGACAGAAGTTGGAACACAAGTCGTCCTACGCTGGTAGCTCTTCCTCCATTAGGGCGTCGAAGTGCGGCCGCACCTTCTCTATGGTGAACACGACATGAACCGGCATGGGCGGTGGCCCCAGCTCCTGGTCGGAAACCACGTCCATCGTCTGATTGTCGTCGCTCAGCTCGGCAAGGTCACTGGTGAGGCAGCATGCCCGGTTGCTGGACTGGACCACTGCCAAGCATGATTCTGATCGCCCTGGCCAACCCAGAACGCCTCCCTTGCCCGGGAGTGCTTTCTGCCCGAAACGGTCAATGTCACACGTGCCGCTTCCTGATGCAGGCGATTGCTCCGCGTTCAAACGACACAAGTGTCATCCATCCATTCGTTCGTCTACTGCCCACATTAATGATACATGGTTGCCGAGGCGGCTACTCCGGCGCCACCCGTCCATCCCTCTGCCACCCACCATTTCTATATAAACTACTGCGTCGGCCATATCTGCAGTCATCCACTTCCATTCCCTTTCTCATGTCCACACCACTCCCACCATGGTTTCCTCGCGCTCCAGCGCTCTTCGGGACAAGAGGACGACTGGCCAAAAGGAGATGGAAGCCATCGTTGTCGACTGGCTGGCCGGTAGGCAGCCGGACGATGACGACATCCCAATGGAGAACGTGCTAGTCGATGATCCGGCGCCAACCCCCTCCTTCGCGCCATCCTCGCTGGTGCATTGCACCATGACCATCGGCGAGGCACATGCCCAATACATGCACACGGTGAGGCATAAGCGTCAGGAGCAGTTCCAGGAGGCGCAGGCCGACGCCGCCTACAACCACCGTCTCCTCCAGGAGCACCTGCAGGCGGAGGAGCAGATCACCGCGGAGCGGGCGGAGCAGGAGGCGCTGCTCGAGTCGTGCCGCTCTGCCCACGAGAGCTGCCTCATGTGCTGGTCGTACCGCATGTGGGTGGCGGAGGTTGAGGCCGCCTACAAAGAGGATGATGAAGTGGGCGAGGCGCTGTTTGGCGAGGCCGACAACGAGGCGGAGGACAATACTGGCTCCGTTGAAGACCCGCCCCGCCAGCATCGAGGCAGAGGACTTCGCCGGCTTTGGCGAGGCCCTGCTCCGCCGAAGCCCCTCCCCGCCAATAACAAGGCAGAGGACATCGCTGGCTCCGCCAAGACCCTGCTCTGCCGGCACCGAGGCGGAGGACTTCGCCGGCTTTGGCGGGCCCCTGCTCCGCTGAGGTCCTGCCCTGCCAACAACAAGGCAGCGGACTTCACCGGCTCTGGTGAGGCCCCACCCCGCTGGCACCGAGGTGGAGGACTTCGCCGGCTTAAGTGAGGCCCTGCTCCGCCAACAACGAGGCAGAGGACACATCAGGCTCCGCCGAGGCCCCACCATGCCGGCAACGAGGGGGAGGATTTCCCCCGCTCCTTGCTGAAGCACCGCCCCGCCGGCAACAAGACAGAGGACATCGCCGGCTCCGTCGAGGCCCCGCTCCGCTGCTAATGAGGTCGCGCCACACTGAAAACAAGGAAGAGTAGAACACGGTAGGTCGCCGCCGCTCGGGTCCAAGTAAGACCACCGCTGCTACTCTCCGATTGAAGCCAAGCTAGGCGGGTTGACCATTGACGGTCGATTAGCTTCTTGGCGGTGACGTGGAGACGGAGAGATGTGTGGGAGAAGGACACTGCTTTAGTTACTTAACTGCAGGTGCAGTTGGGTCACTGACACGTGGGCCCAACATGCATCTGGCCCACATGTTGGTGACGCAACTGCACCTGCAGTTAAGTCACTGAAGCTCAGGCCGCTAGCGAAGAAGCTTCTGTTCGGCTCAGCCGGACACGGGTGGGTAGCTTCGGTTAATTAATTATACCTCCAGCGCACCCCTTTTTAGTTGAAGAATGTATGAAATGTAATGAGATCCGACATGTCTATATGAAATCTGACTGTGTATGAATGAATTTAGTTTGATTAGTTTGAATTCTTGTATCACTGACATTGGATGAACATGCAAAACAATACGTACTAGCATTATTCCCAGGTAATCACCTCGTTTGCAGCAGTTTCACATGTACTCTGCCGGTGAAAATGACACCTATGGAATCACTGGGATCCCTTCTACGGTTGGCGGGCGCGGGGTTCTGCAAAGAGCGGGTCTAGTAGCCAGCACAAAGATCGTTTACCCAGGTATAGGCCGCAAGGATGCAGAGTACCCTAGTCTTGCTTTGGTGTACGTTTGAGTGTTCTTGAGCTTCCGAACTATCTGCAGTGCATGCGTAGTCCAAAAGATCCGAATCCCTCACTAGTACACCTCAGGCCTCCTTTTATAGTCAAAATGGGGTCGCCACAGTGGCACACAGGAGGTGGAAAGGTAAATAGTGTACAAGCTTATCGCCTGTCATTACAAGACAAGGCGCATTAAATGTGCTCATTAGGTGTCCCATTGCTTTATTGGGGATGGCAACGAGGGTCGTCCCGTCCGTCGCTGTCCCGCCACGCTCCAAAACACGTCCATGCCAACGAGGCATGCAGCGCCATGTAAGCTGGCAGGTCGCTGAGATGGCGTGGTGGTAGGGTCTTCACGAAGATCTGCATGCCACCACAGGTGCTTGACTAGCTGGATTAGCATCCACGTACTGCCACGTGGGTACTAGCCTCAGTTGGTGGGTTGGCCGCCGAGCTAGGGCGGTGATGGGGCGGCAAGGTTTTGTCACGGTCCCGCGTATATACCCGGCAAGGGTCTTGCCGGGGTCTTGTGATCGCCCTCGGCAAGAGTCTTGCTAGGGCCATGCGAGTGTTTTCGGCAAGGAGCCTTGTCGGGGCCCCGGGGGCATCCTCGGCAAGGGTGCTTGCGATTATCTTGTCTTCTGGATATCGTCTAGTCTTGGGGGCTCTTTGTCTTCGCAAAGATTTGTATGTCACCATGGAGGTGCCTCCCGATCCTTGGTTCTAATGTGGTTGATTGTGTTGGAACCCTTGGGCTCAAGGGTGGCGCACTCTGCTGGCGTTGGGCAAGTTTCCCCGGCAAGGCTCTTGCCGGGGCTGCGAAGGCCGCCCCGGCAAGGGTCTTGCCAGGGGAGTCCACCTTGCCCTCTTGCTCGTTGTGTCTCTAGTCTTGGCGTTGTTCTGGTAGTTTTGTGCTTCTACTTCCTCTACCCCGCTAGGTATGGCCGCAAGCGCGGCTCTAACTATCTGTGCATAAGTAAAGGGGTACAAAAGAGAGCCCCTACTTTTGTGCACCGACAGGAGCCCCTGGGCCTAGGCCATACATAAGTGCGGCGCATTGTTGCGCTAGGCCCAAAACAGTGCGCGGGCATGCGGGGCCAAGTTCTACTGATGTAACTTTCTCACCCGTTGCACTTTCCCATGACCCGCGTCGAATGCGTGACATGGGGGTCGTGCGCGGAATTACCACGTCATGCTTGCGTCATCCATGGTGAACAGTAAAGAGGCAGCTTGCGTGTTCTCTTCAAACGGCGGAGCCACCACTCATTTACTCTCTTCGCCATGGAAACGTCATTCCATGTTTCTCACTATGCCTGCTCCTTACGCCATGTACGCTGCATGCATGGCGCAGGGTAGGTGACAGACGCATGGAATATGGGAAGGCGTGCGGGGGTCGATACTCACGTGACTTCGATTGGGCGTGGAGGTCGGTCGTTGGCCTCGCTTGATGCCACTTTAATGAGCCGGATTCGAGCGGGCTCTTTAGGGGCATAGAGCTAGTCTTTCGGCCTCCCCTCCCGAACTATAAAAAGGGAAATCAGGGGTAGGACGAAGAGCATCTCCCTGCGTCTCCCCTTCGTCTCCATCCCCACATACGGTCATGGCGAGGGGGCGTGGCCGCGGACGATCTTCTGTGGAGGCGACCAGGTCCTCCTCCTGCCAGAGGGCTGCGGTGGTCAAGGAAGAGCCAGATGCCCAGGGTGACGGCCACGCTCGAGGCGGGGCCGCTGGACGGGGCCACCATCGGCGAGGCGGTTGAGGCAGAGGCGCCCGTGGAAGGGGGATGCCTGTGTCGTCTCCGTCTCCGTCGCCATCTCATCCGCCAACTCCTCCTACTTCGCCGAGTGGCCATGTCGGGGACTCGGTGCTCGAGTTTATCCTGCAGTTGCATGGGCCGCTGCGCCGCCGCCTTCGTCTTCCCTGGGCATTTGTGAGGGTGCTATAGATCGACCAGCCACCGCGGCTGAGGCTTCACATGAAGGGGTGTTTCCATGGCGACATGTGGGTGAACACAGGGTTCCCCGCCCCTCAAGTGATGCTCCTTCGCCGGGGCTGGAAAACCTTTGGACGTGCGCATTGCTCAATGGATGGGCACACCCTCTGCTTCAAGCTAGCGGAGAGCAATTTGTTCTCCGTCAAGGTTTTCGGGCGCTCGAGACACAGGCTAGGGTGCTGTCCAGAGAGCTCGACTGATGGCAAAAGCTCCTCTTGGGGCGAGAGTGATGAGGAGGACAGCGACAACGACGGCGAGGGTAGTGGGCGGGAGGATGACGGGTCCGACTAGGCGTCGGGCACACCGGTCCTGGGCGACGCTGGCAGCACCACTACTAGGAAAAGGGCTATAGCTAATATGGACATTAATGGCGCACCATGTATTTGGAGTGCCACTGCTATTAGTGTCCTCATTACTAATGGCGCACCAGACACACGGTGCACCATTACTAGCAAATTTAGTTTTTTTATTTTTCCAAATGTATTAATGGTGCACTAGGGCACAGTGCGCCATTACTAGTTTTAACTAGTAATGGCGCACCACACGCTCCGTGCGCTAGTACTAACAATGTTTTTTTTCTTTTTTTTCAAAACTAGTAATGGTGCACCTTTGTGAAGTGTGACATTACTAGTTCAAACTAGTAATCGCGCACCACAACCACGGTGCGCCACTACTAACAAATTTTTTTTGGAAAACTAGTAATGGCGCACCCCTAACCGGTGCGCCATTAGTAACCAGGGTTGCTAATGGCGCATTTTTAGGTGGTGCACCATTAGTAACCTGAGACCAGCTAGATATTTTGGACAGCCACCTACCACACTCACTTTCCCCACTTCATTCTCTCCACCTCCTCCTCCAAGCTTGTCTCGGCTGCCTCCTCCTCCTCGCCTCATCTGCACCATAGATTCACCCTCCAACAACGTGCACATGCGCTTGTCGCGTGGTTAAATTACCTTTTTTGATAGGTAAGTAAGGGGAAAGCTTTCTTTATGTTGTAGATTTACTTTTTTCTCCCTCCAACAACGTGCACATGCGCTTTTTATGGCCTAGCTAGATCTACGTATGTTTGTGGTGTTGCATATATGTTTGTCTTTGCAGGTACCGGTATTTGAAAATGCGATAGTTGCCAATATTTTGCCGGAATGTTGATTCATTTCCATTTCAGCGAGAATTTGGCACTATGCATTCTTTTTGGTCATATTTCTAGGCAAAGTCATGCCAAATTTTTTCTTGGTTCTAAAATATCATTTTGCTATACCCCGCAGGTGACCATGGTCTGCACGATGACCGAAGGCATCATGAATAGGTTTTTGAGCTCCGTGAAGGCCGAGATGCTTCAAAAGAACAAGACGGAGATAAGATGTCCGTGTCGAAGATGCAAGCTGAAGAGCCTTATTGCGGACCCAGATTCCGGACATGTGTGGGACCACCTGCTCTTACATGGTTTCTTGGATGGCTATCGGTGGCAAGGTGATGAAGATGACTACGAAGTCGTGCATGGGGGCCGGGCAAGAAATGAGGAAGGGCAGCAAGACAACCACCTCGGTGAGGGCAGGCGAGAAGACGAAGAATCTCCAGGACATGATCACGACGGTGATGTTGTACATAGTCATCATGTAGAAGATGTCGGACATGATGATGAGAAAGATCAAGACGAAGGGCATTATCATGAAGTTGAAGATACCGGAGCAGATGGCGATGGACCATCGATGGGCTGGGTGCAGGACCCTCATACTCAAGAGCTGCTTCTCAAGCAGACGGATAATGCAAGAGCTGCCGCCCGAGAGAAAGCCAAGCTGGATCAACTGGAGATAGACGCGGTTACTCCATTGTATGAAGGATGCAGGCCCGAGGATACCCGCGTGAAAGCAACACTCATGGCTCTGGATATGAAGGTAAAACACAAAATGACCGACGCATGCTTTGACGAGAACATGTCATTCTGGCACGAACGTCTTCCCAAGGGGAACAAGTACCCGACCAGTTTGGAGGAGGCGAAGAAAATCGTGTGTCCTCTGGATTTACCGCCCATGAAATACCATGTGTGCATGAACAATTGCATCATTTATCGGAACAAGCACGTGGAGTCTACCATATGTCCGGTGTGCGGCGTCACTCGATACAAGAAGAGGAAGAAACCTCCTCAAAAAGTGGTGTGGTACTTTCCAATCAATCCTCATCTGCAGCGGTATTTCGCGGACCCTAAGCTAGCAAAGCTCCTGCGTTGGCACGCGGATAGGGAGGAGAAGAAGCGAGAAGATGATGGAAATGATTCGGAGATAAATAAAAAAGACAAGATGCTGAGTCACCCTAACGATGCGAGCCAGTGGCAAGCGTTGAACTTCGAACATCCAGAATTTGGGGCCGATCCAAGGAACATCGTTCTGGGTGCGAGCACCGATGGAGTCAATCCGTTTGGTAGCCAGAGAAGCACACATAGCACCTGGCATATGTTTGTGTGGATGTACAACCTTTCCCCCTGGTTGTGCATGAAGAGGAAGTACATTCACATGAGTATGATAATTGAAGGGACGAAACAACCAGGGAACGACACCAATCTATATCTGGGGCTGCTAAAAGAGGAGCTAGACACACTGTAGAAAACGCCAGCCAATACGTGGGACGCCACAAAGAAAGAATATTTCCCTATGAGAGCTGCAATGCTCACGACGGTGCACGACTATCTCAGTTACGGATATCTCGCGGGGCAGGTGGTCCACGGATTTTCTGGATGCGTCAGGTGCATGGATGACACAACGTATCGCCAGCTAGATAGAGATCCTGGGTCTTCAAAAACCGTGTTCATGGGACATCGAAGGTGGCTTCACGACGATGACCCACGGAGAAAACGCAAGGATCTGTTCGATGGTGAAACCGAACCCCGAAGACACCCACGTACGAGGAGCGGCGAGGAAATAGACGAACTGTTGAAAAATTGGAAAGATTGCCCACTGCCGGGAAAGAAGAAAAAGGCACCAGAGCCGGGAATGAAGCGAAAGGCGACAGAGCCGCTGCTGATGGTATGGAAAACGAGGTCTATTTTCTGGGACTTGCCGTACTGGAAGATCCACTGTGTGCCTCACAACCTTGATGTCATGCATATCACGAGGAACATGTGCGAGACTCTGCTTGGTACCCTGCTCAACATGCTAGAGAGGACCAAAGATGGGCCGAAAGCAAGGGCAGACTTGAAATCAATGGGAATCAGGGAGGAGCTTCATGCTAATGATGATGATGATGATGAGGCGAAGCAGGACACGGAAATTCATCGCAAAGGCAAAAAGGCCAAGAAGACCAGAAATGACTACCCTCCCGCGTGCCTCACTCTAAGTCAGGAGGAGATCGAGCAGTTTTTCACCTGCCTTGTAGGAGTAATACTTCCTTACGGTTACCCGAGGAAGATAAGCAGATACCTAGACTCAGCGAAGCAGAAGTTTAGCGGGATGAAGTCTCACGACTGTCACGTGCTGATGACGCAGATACTTCCAGTTGCAATCCCTGGGATCATGGACGCGCATGTCTGTGAAACGCTATTTGGCCTATGCAACTTTTTCGCGTCATCTCGGAAGTCGTTTGGCATGAGGCAACTCAAAAGGCTACAGGAAGAGATCGTGGTGATACTATGCGAGCTTGAGATGTACTTCCCGCCCGCATTCTTCGATGTTATGGTGCATCTGCTATTCCATATCATGCAGGATATCATCCAACTCGGGCCGACGTTCCTGCACAGCATGATGCCGTTCGAAAGGATGAATGGTGTCATCAAAGGATACATTCGCAACATGTCACGTCCAGAGGGAAGCATAGCCAGGGGCTTTCTGACCAAAGAGTGCATCTCCTACTGCACGATTTATCTAGGCATCGAGAACCCCGTTGGTATGCCCGTCAACAGGCACCATGGCAGGCTCGCTGGATGGGGTCACCGCGAAATGCATGTCGACTTCGAGCGTCGACTCGCCGACTTTGAAAGAGCAAACCTAGTCGCGCTACAACACATAGACGTCGTCGATCCTCAGGTGGTAGAGCACAACACCTTTATTGAGAAGACGTGCAATGACCGAGGCCAACAGAGGACGGACGGAGATATAATCAAAGAGCACAACTCATGTTTCACGCGTTGGTTCAAGGAGAAGCTTCTGTCGTACCCTTTACATGAGGATTCTTCCACGGAAGAAAAACTCATATTCGCCTTGCCACAGGGCGCCGAGCACAACATGATGACCTATGAGGCGTACGATATCTGCGGCTGCACATTATACACCGAGGACTAGGACATGAAGAGCGATGGTTATCAGAACTCCGGGGTAAAGATGGAATCCTACACCGGTAACGACAAGGACAGATACTACGAAAGGATCAAGGAGATCTAGGAGCTGAGCTACGCTGGAGAGAAAATGTCCCGATGTTCCGTGTCAGATGGGCCAAGAGCGTCCTAAAAGAAGACTGGTATTTCACCACCATGGTTATACCTCAAGCCAAATCTAAGACCGCGGGCACAAACGTCACCGTGAAAAATGAGCCATGGGTATTGGCTTCCCAAGCGGGCACAAAAGCCCAGTCGTGTTGTCGTGAGGAGAGGCAAAAGGAAGATCATCGGAATGGATGGAGTCGCCAATGAGGAAGACTTCGACAAGTACGGCGACCCAAAGATGGAACATGATGACGACGATGAAGTGCCATACACCACAAGAAGAAGCAGGACCACCCTATATGTGAAAAAGAAGGGCAAGAAGATTGTGAAAAGATAGCTAGCTAAGATTGATTGTATTTAAATCGTAGTCTTCATTTCTTGATTGTATTTCGACATTTTGAAATGATATTTCTTCTGTTCTAGTCCTCATGAACATTTATTTATGTGTTTATTCTGGTATTGAATTTCTAACTCACAAAAAGTATTGAATTTGTTAATATTTTTTGAACTCATGAATATTCTTCCCCCCTGGGTGTTGCGCCATTGCTATTCTTCCCCCTCTATCCCTTTTCCCCTCGCCCCCCGCGCCAGATCCCCCTCCATCTCGATCCCCGGCCCTTGCTAGACCCCCCCTCGCTGCCGGCAACCCCCCGCACCCTCCCCCGCTCCAACCTAGGTTAGGCTAGGTCGCGTCGCGCCCCAACCCCATTCGCCACTGCCGCCCCACCCCACCCCACCTGCAGCTGCACCTCGTTCCGCCGCCGTGGCGAGGAAGTCGGAGCCCGGAGGTGGAGACTTCGGCGGGGCTACTCACAATCCATCGACGGCTAACAACGAACGCCGACGCGACGCGGCGAGGCCGGCCCACGACCACGACCATGACCGGCGTGTTCCCCCTTCTACGGTCTGCATCTCCGATGTGACGCCAACCACAGCCTCGTCAACGAATGTAAATGCTCCCTCCCTCCCTCCTCTACTCCTCTCCTCTATATAGTGTAATATTTTTTATGAATAAAAAAATAATTAAAAGAAAAGTAACCAAAGGCGCACTAGGAGAGGGTGCTCCATTGTTATCAATAAAAAAATAAAAAAAAGTTACTAATGGCGCACTAGGAGAGGGTGCGCCATTGTTATCAATAAAAAAGAAGTTACTTATGGCACACCCCTCGGTGGTGCGCCATTGCTGTGGATGTACTTATGGCGCACCCCTTGGAGGTGCGCCATTGCTATGCCTTTCCCCCCTCTATCCCTTTCCTCCTTGCCCCCCACGCAGATCAAATCCCTAGCCCCTCGCACCCTGCGCCAGATCCCTTTCCCCCTCGCCGCCAACGACCCCTTTCCAGCGCGCCCCGCCCCCACCTCCAGTGCTCCTCCACCCATCACCACCGCAGCTCTTCCACCCCTCACCACCTCAAGCCGCCGCCAAACCCGAGCATCCACCGCCGCCGCCGCTCCTAAGCATCCACCACCGCCGCCGCCGCCCCCAACCAATCGTGGTGTGCCCCCGCCTCCTTCTTCGTCGCCACCCCCGTCTCCGTCTTCGTCGCTGCCGCTCCAAAGCATCCACCACCACCATCGTCGTCGTCTCCCCCGAGGTGAGACCCGCTCCACCATCTCTGTTCTATTCATCAGCATCCCTAGGTGGCGGCGTGTAGTGTAGGGTAAGGTGGCCTCTCTTGTTTTTTGTGGTCACTACGATGTTGTTCTGTTCTATAATAGAAACAGCAACGGGGGGAAACCGATGGCATGGGATCGCATAGCCCGATTCTTCCTTCTGAATGATGGTAACAGGGGGTGGGGGTGCGGATTGGTAGGACACCAAATTAGGCATACAGATGCATTTCAGTTTGATCTGGGCAACAGGGGCTTGCCATCTTACCTGTGCTGCTAATGAAAAAGGTTGTGAGTTTTTTGCATCGCGATGACCCATCAAGCATATAGGAGGGATCACCAGACTGCAAGGGGTCCTAGTTGTTGGAATCTTAAATACTTTTTTGTGTGGTTGATAGATAGGGGTGGCTATGCTGTTGACAATACATGAGTAGTTAGATCATGCTTGTTGGGGTTTACTGGCAAGAATGCTGTGACAATAGATGATGCTGGCTCTGCCCTGCCATTTTTCTTGAGTTCTGTTTGTAGTTTCGGTGTTAGGTGTCATTTTCTTAAATTTGTGTGCTACAAATTCACTTTGTGCACAATACTCCTTCCAAGCACTCTCTGTTTCTTAATTTCACTGAAGCAGTCACATAAGCTTTTAAGTAATTACAGCAACATTGCTAATTTGTTTGACTGCATATTTTTCTAGGAACTACACATTTACATCCTCTGAAGTACATAACTTCTTTTGGCTGCTTATTTTTCCTTGCAACTATATTTTCATAGGAACTTTGCCTACTTTTGTGTACTAAAATGCACTAAAATACCGGGTATTTTCTTTCCAACAACTTTTGAGTGCACAACCATAGCCCTCCATTAAGAATGTAATCTCCAGAAAATAGTGGTAGGTACAACTTCCAAGCTACAACACTAAACAACCGAAAGATTTCAATATATATGATTGTTGGTTTTTAACCTTGGTTGCCATTGTTTCTATTTGTAACGGTCTGAAGAATGACTCATGCTATTTGTGGTATCGGCTACCTAACAATCTCTAAGCGAAAGCAACTAGCTGGAGTAGATTTGTGCACACAATACTCCTTCCAAGACAATTCGCTTCCAAGTAGTAGTTTCAGTTTGCTTGCAAGGAGTAGTTTCAATAAAGTTTCAGCATGGTTTCAGTGTAGTTTCAGTAGCCAATTTTCTATTCACTTTGTGCTATTAGTTTGCTTCCATCTTTGTTCCCACTCTAAAGAGTATTCGTATATGCTTGGAACTAAACAGAATTATACAATGAACCTCTGCAGCCTGATCTGAGTTGGACCATCCTCTGCAGCCAACTTCTCTTCGGCAAGAGGAAGAAAGGAGAATCCGGGTAGGGTTTCATGGCTAGAAGATATATTGATGTACCCCGAGTGAAGGGAAGGAGTTTGCTGGGTTTTGTCTCCGACCATCGTGTCATGATGATTTTGCAGGTACCCCGAGAGGCCCTGGAGTTTGTCGGAATGTCGATTAGCTTCGGTTCTGGCAAATTCGGGTACTCCATATGTCCTATTTTTAGCAAAGGTCATGCTGAAATTTTTCGTGAATTTTAGCATGACTTTGCTAAAAATATGACATATGGGGTACTTGCCACTAATGCATGGGCCGGGGTATCTTAGTACTTAATTAAGTAGGATCAACTGCCTCTTGTGTTATAAATATAGAAGTGTGATATCAACTCATAGTTATTACTCTATCTGTCACCATATATGTGTATCCAACCTTGTGAGCTTGTTTCATTTTGTAGTCTATGTTAATTCAAGTATGTGTGATATATATACATACGTGTGTGCCTGTGATATAATACTCTGTTTGGGATAATTTAACCTGCAAGTTGTCTTCTCTGTTTCTCTAGCTATGAGGGGGTAGCATGATCGTAAGCACCAGCGCTCTTTTCCTAGGCACTCGAGTAGGCGGTGCTGCCAATGCGATCAGTCATTTAGAGTACCCATATATTTCAGTCAACCTAGGGTGCCTCGGCATCGATAAACCCTAAATGATGAAAACTTGACTTAGCATTTAGGGTGCCTCAGCGTTGAAAAACCCTAAATGATAAAACCTTGGCTTTTAGGGTGCCTCGGTGTCGATAAAAACCTAAATGATGAAAGCTTAGGATTTTAGGGTGCCTCGGCGTCGACAAACCCTAAATGATAAAATCTTAGCTTTTAGGATGCCTCGGTGTCGACAAACCTAACTGATGAGACCATGATAATTCCTCACAAACCCTAAATGCTGATATCTCGTTCCTTGACAATAACCAACTTTTTGACCAAACTTTTTTCCTATTTAGAGTGAAACATGGCCAACAAGGATGAGGCCAGCGGCTCGGGCAAGGCATTCTGGGAGCTGTCCCAGGAGATGGAGGAAGAACCTCACTGCTATGAGGACGCCGCCCCCGACACCGATCCTGACTACACAACCCCAAGTGGCATCGGGGATGACACAACTGATGGTGCCGCCGAGGATGCCACCACTGATGATGGCAGCGCACACACAGATGGCAGCCAACCGAAGAGGCAACGGAAGGACCGGCGCCCGAACATGCTCGGCACCGTCAAGGAGGAATTTACTGAAGTGTCCTCTGAGGGGCATCCAACGGTGCCCCCAAACATAGTCAAGGGGTACGCGGGACAGCTCGGGTGCATTCTCTGGAGCACCGTCTCGATCAACACCGAGAACCTAAGGCATCGTGACCAAGGGAATTTGCACAACCTCCTCTTCATGAAGCTGCACGAACGATACAAGTTCCCCGGTGACTTCACAAACACACACCTCTCAGGGAATAAAGTGAACAGTGCCGCCCTCACAAAGATGAGCACGACCCTGGCTACTTGGAGAGCCTAAGTGAAGAGCATGATTGAAAAAGGTGATAGTTATGAGAAGATCCTGGAGAAAAATCCTTCGATCAATGAAGATGACTACCGGGAGTTCAAGATCAAGTGCGAGAGCAATGCATCTGCGAAATGAAGTTAGTGGGGGAAAGAGATGCGGGACTTGAACTTAGGGGTCCACAAACTCGATCCCGGCGGTTAGAGAGTGGCGGAACCTATATGGAACAAGGAGGACGCGGAGCGTGCCGAGCAAGGCCTATCGCCCCTCTTCGAGAAATACTGTGACAAGTAGACCAGGAACTATGTCAGGGCCCGGTACAAGATTGACCCGGTAACCAAGGAGCTTACCACGGATCTGAAGACCAAGGCGCTTGAGTGTGTTCTGGTAAGGAATACACCCCCGCGTAATTAGCTCCATATTGTTGCATTCTAATTAATGAAGCCAAATTTCTAAATGGTTCACGTTCCTTCCGCAGGACACTGAAAGCAGTAGCGTGGGGTCGTCTCAGAGCTCCCCTTTCGACACCCCTTTAAATAGGGCGTTGAACGTAATGAAAAACAAGGATAAGCTCAGTATGCCGACGTCAGATGGTCGTGTGGCCGACAAAGGCTTGTCCATGAAATGGTCGGAGTACTATACCGCTGGGCGAAAGAAGAGAAAGACCAGCTCGGAAAGCTAGGAGCGCGAGGTTCAACCACTCAAGGCATAAGTGGCGCGGATTCCGGAGATTGTCTAAGAGAAAGTGCGAGACTAACTGGGAGCGATGATCACCGCCATTATGCCTACCTTGGTTTCTGGGCTGCAGGCATGGATTGCGAGCGACCAACACGGGCCGCCAGCGATTCCCAGCTTCACGGGCAGCAACTCACGCAACGCGCCGGCAGTGCCATTGGTGTCTCCGGCGGAGGCGGCATTGGTGTCTCCCGCGGTGGCGCCGGCATTGCAACTTAATACACCCAGGTGTGGGAAGAATTCGCAGGCCGACACCTCGGCAGCAAGCGGCCCCTCCGTCACTTGCACGCTCGCCGTTGGCAGTGCCTCGACATTAGTTGAGCTCGATGCCATCACGGTAACTAATTAAGCCCTACATGTTTTTGCAGGGCGCTGCCGATGTTCCGTGCACTCTCCTGCACTTTGTGAACGACGAGTTGGTCGATGTCGCCAAGGGCAGAATCGTTCAACCGGGCAGCCACGTGTTCCACGGTAATCAGATGCCACCCACCGTTTATAGGGTTCAACTGGTTCGGGTGCTGTCGGGCTTCGACGACATGTTACCTCCGTATCAACCCCACGGGGACGACGAAGATGATGTGATGACCCTCAGCGCCTGCATAAGCTGGCCCATGCTTTGGCCGAAGAGCCAGATTCGTTTGGGGCGGGGGACACCACCCCACAGACAACACCGCCAGTGGTGCCAGCGCCAAGCCATGGAAAGACCGCCGCAACACTACCGGACATGCCGGACATGGATATGGCATAGGATCCGGACATGCATATGGCACAGGATGCGGATGACGCTGACAACGACAACGACAGTACATTTACCAATGTCAATAAGTACTTCAATGAACATGGGTACGGTGATGAATTCTTGGGGCGTCCTTCTCAAGAACCCAACCCTGCAAAGACGGTCTAGCTAGTACCACGGAGAAACCCAGTTGCAACAGGCGTCGTCTGGCATTAAGTTCTCAGAAGACGCCTCCAGCTGCCGCCTTCACCTAAGGATATCTCGGGGAGGGTGCATGTGGCGGGTAGGCCGATGCTACCGACTAATTTGCTCAATGCTGCAACTGGTACAATGCGGAGTCTGCATGACAGTGTTCTTTCTTTGGAGAAGTGGCGTCTTCGAGAGAATGATGTGGCATACCCGGTTTTCGTGGCCAAGGTGCCAGAGGGAAAGGGCTTTGTGGATAGCGCCATCGGGGGTATGATCGTCCTGCGGTTTGATGACATCTTCGCTATGTTTAACCTTCATCCGCTGCACTACACCTTTGTTCGGCTATTTCACTGAGTATGGAGATGCGGATCATTAGAGACAAGCCCCCAGACATCGTGATAGTCGACCCCTTCTACATGCATGCCAGGATCTTGGGCAGCGCTGGGGAACGGCAAGTCACCAGTTCATACCTCGAAGGCGTCATTCTGGCGAACCCAGCTAAGGATAACTTCCTCGTGCCTTACTTTCCCGAGTAAGTCATCCCCTCACCGCCCTGTAACATATGATTTCTTAGATTTCGATCGTTCTTTTTTTTCTAACATTCCATGTTTTCTGCAGTGACACACATTGCACACTCATCCTCTTAAGCCCAAAATATTCCATGGCCACGTATTTCGACTCAGACCGGCAGTCGAAGGAAAACTACACAAATATCAAGAAAGTTCTTGATGATGTTCTCCCCGGCTACGCCAGATTTGGAGGCACCTTCAGCAGGCCCATTCGTAGGTACAGCAAGCATGTGTTCGCCCACAAAACGATGTTCCCCTGCGTCAAGCAGCCGCCTGGCGGTCAAAAGGATGCCTACTACGCCCTCCATCACATGTAGGCGATCGTACGGGACCATAATCACCTTCCGCTACCAAATAATCTCAAAGATTGAGCCGCAAGCTTGTCGGCAATCCAGGACACGGACATCAGACAAGAATTCTTTCACATCCAGTCGGAGTTTGCGGAAATCATCCATCAAGATGTCCTTCATACCACGGGGCAGTTCTACCTCAGATATCAACTATCCAACAGTGAGATAGAAATAACGCTACAAATGCAGGCTGACAACGCCTGCGATTTCATGAACATCATGACAGACGGCGGCTTCATCCACGCTCCGGTCCGTGAGTGGAGTCAAAAGTAGTGATGCTATGTGTAGTTCTAAAATATCGATTAGCTCATGTTGTAATTAAAATTTAATGAACTTGTATGTCTCTTTGGTTTGGATAGTCGCTCAACTTATATGTAACCGATGCTATTTATTAGTAGGACCATGAATCGTGCTATTAATGTCTCACTTTTCTCTTTCGATCCTTTTGTTGCATACTTATATATTGCTTATGTATTGTCTCTGAATTGCTACTAACGTTTTGTTTGGCTAGTGCATAGAGATGCCGTCGTATGTCGTGTACAAGGGTAAGGTTCCCAGAGTCTACGACGACTGGGAGGAGTGTCGGAGATAGGTTCACCATTTCAGCAGTAACAGTTACAAAGGGTACACCACTAGGGCGGAGGCGGAAGCTAGATACGCACGCTATCTAGCGGGAGAGAGGAGCGAGCAGAGGAGGAACCAGATGAAGACCAGTTTCATCGCGATGATGCTAATCGTGATGACCGCAGCTCTCTTCAATGTGATGGTAGTTTAGATGATTGATATCGACTTATAATGTGAAGACAAACTCGCTACTCGCGGTCTCGAGACTTGTAATGTTCTAACTTTGTTAAGTCTTTTGAATTCGGAGACTAATATGATGAATTGTATTGGGAGACTAATCTTCTATTGTATTCAATAAATCTGTTGTTGCTGTGTGGTGCTGTCTATATTCTGTCCAGTAATATATTTTGTAACCTGTGCAAATATCAGAAAAGAAAAAAATTCCTAATATTCATACTAGTGGCGCACCACACAGCACTTTAGTGATGCACTGCAATAAACACACTAGTGGCGAACTTCCTAGTAGTGTGCCATTAGTAACCCAGAGCACAAGGTAAATATGGCCCCCTGGGAGGCATACTAATGGCGCACCACGGGACATACTAATGGCGCACTGCCTGGTGTGCCACTACTTTCTGGTATACTAATGGCGCACCAGGGGTGTGCCATTAGTATTAGTTACTAATGGTGTGATGATAGTGGTGCACCCGTAGTGCGCCATTAATGGCCAAAACAGGTGCGCCACTAATAGGCCTTTACCTAGTAGTGCACCATCATCTGCATCGCCAGCTCCTTGAACTTCTCGGGGTCGTCGCCTTGGGCGGCTGGCGTTGGATGGATGGGGAAGACAAAGAAGGCAAGTGGCGGGCCATCAAGTTGGAGTACGATGGCATCGACGCCTTCGTCGCGTATTGCCGGGCCGCTGCCTCATCTTTCGGCTCTTCCTCCGACACCGTCATCACCGGCCTTCTTTTGGACGATCCCCGACATGTTCTCTTGGCATCTTCTGCTGCTCGTACCTTCCCTAGGCATTCCTTTTGTCTGTCCGCCATCTTGTTCCGTTTCCTGAGGAGATGGAAAAGAAAGGGATTACGGGCATCTTATGATCTCTTTTTAGTTTTTAAGCCTACGGGCCTTTATAAGATTTAAATCTCGCAACCCCCTTGTTCATGTATTAATGAGGACAAGGGTGTTGGCGGGCCTTCCGTATGAATTGTATTTGTTAGCAACGTATTAATGAGGAGAAGGGTGTTTGCGGGCTTTGTTTGCGCTTGGGCGAGGGCCACAGCAAGAACGAGTCCTCGTTATCTTAAGAACACTGTACACCGGCAACAGGCCTTGCCGTATTTCCGCTCTATAGCTCGGCTACACTCACGCCCTTGGTGGAGGTAGGGGCCGAGTAGGATTAGGCCCTTCGCTCGTCCCCTTCCCATCGCGCTACAACCAAGTTCTGGCCCGAAGTAAGTTTTCGGATACATGACCGAGGGAGCAAGATGGTACGAGAGCGAGCGAAGTCTCATTCGTTCAAGTTTCATACGGAGGCACAGAGTGGAGAAAAAACTTATTTGATGTCGCAACCCCTAGCAACCTTGGCTTGCCGTGATCGGATCCTTAGATCTGCAGCCCTCGGCAACCTTGGCTTGTCGGGGTCGGGGCGTCGGCCTGTTCTCTTTCTTCCAAAATAGCTCAGCATAAATGTCCACACACCTTGCGAACCAAAAAGGACGGGAAGGAACAGAGAGATGCATACTCGACCTCTATTGAGGGAGTCCTGGATTAGGGGGTCTCCGGACAGCCGGACTATCTCCATTGGCCGGACTGTTAGACTATGAAGATACAAGATTGAAGACTTCGTCTCGTGTCCGGATGGGACTCTACTTGGCATGGAAGGCAATCTAGGCAATACATATATGGATATCTCCTCCTTTGTAACCGACCTTGTGTAACCCTAACCCTCTCCGGTGTCTATATAAACCGAAGGGTTTTAGTCCGTAGGACAACAATCACAACATACAATCATACCATAGGCTAGCTTCTAGGGTTTAGCCTCTCTGATCTCGTGGTAGATCTACTCTTGTACTACCCATATCATCAATATTAATCAAGGAGGACGTAGGGTTTTACCTCCATCAAGAGGGCCCGAACCTGGGTAAAACATCGTGTCCCCCACCTCCTATTACCATCCGGCCTAGACGCACAGTTCGGGACCCCCTACCCGAGATCCGCCGGTTTTGACACCGACATTGGTACTTTCATTGAGAGTTCCGCTGTGCCGTCGCTACCAGGAAGGATGTCTCATCCCGTCTTCAAAGACGGCACTATCGCTGAGGGAGCTTTGGCTATCGGCCAAACTCTCCGACTAGGTGGTTTTCTTTTCACCACCTCTTCGGCCGCTGCACCGATGATGACTTCTCGGGTCATCGAAAGCAATCTTCACGTCAACTCGGAACTCGTCGAGCAGTTAGATCCAATGGAGCTCTCTTCCCTGAACGAGCTCTTGGATCGCATCGCCACCCTGGGAATCACTACAGACTATGATCAGATTGGGCTTAAACCCGTTCTGAGAGAGATCAACTCTCCCCAGGTCACCCATCACGTTGCAGTGGTGGAGGAACAATGTGGCAACCCTTCATCTATCTTAAGGACTAGCTATGTCCGGATTCCCGATCCCTCCAAGCCTGATACCCGCGGAGGGGAGGACGTCACTCAAGGCCTGAATCTAGAACCAGGCAGCGGGCTAGATTCATAGTAAAACATCCAAGACTCCAAACCTTCGAGTTCGGAAACTCCTTGGTCCCTGAGTCTCAGATTGGGTAAGGATTTGGATTCAATTCCACCCACCCACCCAAACATACGCGATCTATCCCAAATTAGGCAAGAGCCCGAAGAAATAGTACATCATTACTGGGCCAGATTCCTCCTGGTCATGAACAGGATAAAGGACAGACGCGAGGAAGATGCAAATTTCATTCTTCTGCAATAATTGCACGAACAAAGGAAGCCTCAACGCCATAAGTCGTTGCGAAATTACACGCTTTGCCGACTTGGTGTGCATAGTATGAAAGTACTATGCGATGGAAAGTGCCTGGAAAACTGAAATAAAATTTTGGGATAATCCGGCCTTGAATACAAACCCAGTCCGAAATAAAAGGGTGCATTATCACAATTCACCTGGGTTAACTACCAAAAAGCAAAAGCCCTCTATGGGGCAAGGAACCGTACTGGAGGGATGGCTCAACGGACCCTGCAAAATTCATAGTACAACGGATGCAATACCAACGCACAGCCTTAGAGCATGTTGGATACTCCGGCAGGTGGCCAAAAGTGGTGAGGATCTACTCCTCCCAAAAACCACAGAGCACCATCCCGTGGACAACAATGCGGTGTTAACGGTCTTTGAGACCTTCGCGTCAAATAATAGACGCAAGCGAACACTCCGCAGCATAGCCGAAATCTGCCACATAGAAGAAATAAATCCTTGGAGTGACACGGCTATTACCTTCACCGCCAGTGATGAACACAAATTCCGAACAGCCCGAGCACCAGCCGCACTGGTCCTTAGTCCAATCGTGGACGGCTTTCGGCTCACCAAGGTACTCATGGACGGCGGCAGCGGATTAAACCTCATCTATGAGGAAACTCTTCAAAAGATGGAAATAGACTGGAGCCGCATTGAGCAAAGCAGCACAACCTTTAGAGGAATCATCCCCAGTCGAGAAGCATGCTGTGCTGGAAAAATCACACTAGACATGGTATTCAGCACGCTGGATAATTACAGGTCCGAAGAAATTACATTCCAAGTGGCCCTGTTCAGCAGCGGATACCATGCTCTATTAGGGCGGGAGGCGTTTACAATCTTCCAAGCCATACCCCATTACAGGTACATGAAGCTCAAAATGCCCGTGCCCAACGGAATCATCACTCGTGTTAGTGATCCGGACATAGCACTCCGCGCCGAAAATAAGACAGCTGCACTGGCCCTTGAGGCACTATCCGAGGCCCTAGCGGCCGAAGAACTAACTGCGCTGCGCTCCACGATGAACAGGGACGATTTGATACTCGATAAAATATCCAAGTCCACCTCCTTTAAGCCGGAAGACGAAATAGTCAAATTCCAAGTCCATCCAATGGACCCTACAAAAACAGCTTCCATTGGGGCACAATTAAACCCTGATGTCGACGCTGCACTGCGAGAGTTCCTACGCGAGAACTGGGACATTTTTGCTTGGCACCCTTCAGACATGCCAGGAATCCCACGCAGGCTGGCCGAACATAGCCTAAATATCCTAAAAGGATTCAAGCCAGTCAAGCAGGCTCTTCGATGTCTGAGCCTAAAAGACAAGCCATGGGAGAGGAACTAGCCAAGCTACACTACAAGAAATATGTCAACTTGTGACCAGCACTATTGTTCACTGAATGGTCACTGTTTTCAATTTGTGACCTTTTTGTGACCAAAAACATAAGGTCAAAAGCTGGCGATTGTAAACTGACTATAGCGACCTTTCTTTTGGAATGGTCGTAGACGTTTATGACCAAAATACGTCTACTATGGCATTTTGGTCACTAGCAACCTCCCTAGGCCACGTAGGCATCCAGCGTGGCAATCAGATGTGGCACAAGATTTAGCCCGGTCCAATTCGATTTTCTACATGGGCCTAGCCCAACAATTCAGCCTATTTGTGTTTTTTCTGTCAATTTTTGGTTGTGTTTATGGGACAAGCCCAATATTGCAGCCTTTTTATTGTTGGGTCATGGCCTTTTTATCCCAGTTTTAAAATTGTGGTAAGTGGGTCCAAGTTGTTAGCTTCTAGTAAGTGGGTCCTGGCTGTCAGGGTCATATTCTTCATATTTCAATTTGGCAGTAAATAAATAAGCAATATTTAAATTGGCACAAATAGAAAACACATATAATAATACTTCAAATAACAACCAGATTCGGGATGGAGCTCCTACTCTACAAATAACACATAATACAATGGCTGAATCTGGAGCTCCTGCTCTACAAATAACACACAATACAATGGCCCTCCTGCACTACCAACACACAGGGCACTACCAACTACAAACTGTAGTAACTAATACTATAATTTACAACCTCTACATGATGGAGCCCCTACTCTACCAACTGTGATATATTCTTCATGATGGAGCTCCTTTGATAGCATTACAAACTAGGCACCTGATCCTCTCATGAACAACATGCAACCTCTGTCACCCTGTTACATGAATCAGCAAAGAAGAATCAGAAAACTGGAGCCAATATATTATAAAGAGACCACTCAAAAAAGACAAGTTATTTAGAATGATAACATAAATTCAACTAGTACAATGCTTTTATTATCCAGCTAGTCAAAACAAGATACTCATTCATACAAGAAAGGTGACTCGCGAAGATAGAGCATTCTACTCATAGCTCGCAGAGTATCAATATTCTATTCTTATAAGCTTATTCTTATGCCTGAAGCAAGTAAGGAAATCTGATCAAATACGCAACACCTCCATAGACAAAAACATCATGACTGGCCTGGGGTTCTAATTCTGCTTTTTTCTTGTGGGCCATGATTATGATGATAGAGCCTAATAAATTGTATGCCAAAATGTAAAGAAGATATTGTAACATCCCAAATTTGCAATTTGGAATGTTATACACTAGATCATCATGCATAGCATATTTTCTTGCATGTTGGTCGATCCTAGAAATTTCACGCAACTCAAGGACCTTCAGAGAGAGTTGGAGATTTCGTTATTTTCATATTTGAGAGTTTTCTCAAATTTGAAAAGAGGATCATTTGATTTATTTATTTCATCTTCAATTATTTTTCCAATATCAAAAAAAATGAGAGAGGGAATAATATGACTTTCCCAAAGTTAGGAAAAATGAAGATCTAATGAATAAATCAAATTTTGGTTTTGCCGGAGTTTTGTTTGCTCTTTATTTGGATAGGGAAAAATGCGCGTTTTCAAAAATTGAATTTTAGGCCCGGAGAAAAGTTCATTTTGTTCGACTCATTTTTAGGACTCGGGGAAAATTTACTTTAGATTTTTTTCGGAGTTCGTTTAGTTTTCTTTTCTTTTGTTTTCTGCGCGCGTAACCGTTTAAAAAAAGGAGACCGCAGCGCCCGCCTGGGCCAAGCGCCCAGCCAGCCGGCCCAGCCGCCCCGTGCGCCAGGCGCAGCCGCCAGCCCCGCCACCTGCCTTGCGCCGCCCCTAGGCCGAGTCCTAGTAGGACTCTAACCCCCCCTCCTATTGCTTGCCCCCTCCCCCAAGAAACACCCCCACCTATATAAATACCCCCATAACCCCCCCTCTCCCCACACCACCCCAAGCCCCAAGCCACCGCCGCCTATAGCCGCCGCCGCCGCCTATAGCCGCCTTAGCCGTGCCGCCACCGCCGGAGCCCCTCGCCGGAGCCTCGCCGGAGGTAGCCCCGCGCTGCGCCTCTTTTTCTTTCCTCGGTTCGGTTTTTCTTAAAAGAACCATTCCGTTTCTTTTCCGTTTTCTTTCCGGTTTTTCTTTTCGGTTTCTTTTCCGAAAACCCTAGATCGGTTTTCGTTCTTCTTTCGGACCATTCGTCTCAATGAATGTGATCACCGATTATTCTCGGTTAACGAATGTCCGTTCGTTTAACCGTTCGTTTCTTTCTTTTCGTCGGATTTATTCCGCGATCGTGATCTCAGATCCGATCTTCGTTCTAGTCTTTCTTCTCGCTCGTTTATCGGAATCAGGTGATTCAAGCGCTTGGAGTTTCGTTTCGAAACCGCCGTTCCGACTAATCAACTTGAACAAGTTTTTGCCACAATAAAATTTGACCTAGTTTCAACCTGCTAGAACCGAGTTGTTTTCTTCCGCCGTTTGTTTTCCGTTTCTTTGTTCGGTTCGTTCTTTCTTTGCAACCGGAGTTCTTAAGTTGAACTTTCTGGTTCATTCTCTTGTTCGAGTTTTTCCTGTGCATTAGATGAGTACTTATTGTGTGCTTGTTGTTTGTCTGCGATAGATCACCCGGATTGCGCCCCTTGTTACTTCGAAACCCTAGGACTCGCGGATTCTCAGCAAGGCAAGTAACACTTTGATCATACCTTTTCTACAACCCATGTTTTATTGCATTAGATCAATCCTCTCATATTGCATGATTAGGATCTAATTAAATTGTGGGATGGGAAGTAGATGAGGTAGTACCTATTACCTGTATTATTATGAAACCTTTGGGAGTTGCTTCTATGCTTGCTTATTATGCCATGCTATGCTAGTAGACGTGGATTTGGTGAGTGATATCCATGACAGATGTGAGATTGATAATTTAATGGTTTACCTAAGGTGGCAACTTAAACACACATCTGGGTGGATTGAGGCACCTGATGTCTATCAGGACTTGCCTGTTTTTATTTCGGACCGCCACCCAGGCTCAAAGGGATCATAAGATCATTCATGCTAGTAACTTCCGTGTGCAGCCACAAGCCATTATGGGCTCTGGCATAGTTGACTAAGTCGTGCGAACTCTTACAGGGTAGACTAGCAGATGTACGGAAAGTAGGTGTACCGGTCTATCCATCGTAAGGTGCTAGCGCTTCTGAAAGACTTTGTCTCGGTCATCCGTCTTCTCAAACACCATGTAGTGCGAGAAATCAAATGGAGGCGATCGAGTCTTGTGGGGAAAAGTGCGCAAACCTCTGCAGAGTGTAACAAACTAATCATGATTAGCCGTGTCCCCGGTTATGGACAACTTGAGTATCTAGTACTTGAATATCATGTGAATCTCATCACGATACTTCTAATTAATGTTGTTGGGTTTTAATTGTTCACTTAATTGGGATCGGAATGCTGTCAACCATTCTCGATGTTTAACAACTACCATGATAGTTAAATAAATTTATTCCTTTGCAGTAGGGAAAAACTGGCTTTACGCAAAACTGTAACCATAGAGCTTTCCACCAGCCATATATGCATATAGTATAGCTGTTTCATTCCATTACTCTCTATGTGTTACATTGCCAGCATATTCCATGTGCTGACCCGTTTTCGGGCTGCAACTTTCATGTTGCAGACTTTTCAGACGACGAGTAAGGTGCTTTTAGGTTGTGGTTCTATACTCAGTGATGTCGTTGGAGTTAATGGACCCATTTATCTTCCGAGTCTTCCGCTGTTATCGTTATTAGATGGTCTTAAGCCATATTTATTGTAATAAGTTCTCTTTAAGACATCGATGTAATAAGTGTGTGATTGCAACTCTGCTATAAATCCTTCAAAGTACTGTGTGGTGTCAGCATTACTGATCCAGGGATGACACCGGAGCACAATAGACTTTATCCATTCGGGTCGGGTCGCTACAGAGATGGTATCAGAGCACACGCTGACTGTAGGACACGACCACTAAGTTAAAGCCATAGATCACCATTCTCTTCTCATTTTCTAACTCCTCATCTTTTCTACCCTTTTAGGATGACGAACGCGAAGATTAAGTACGCTCAACCGGATGAAGGCACACCTTTTGGATTTCACTTGAAGGAAGTCACCAAGTACCTGAACATTGGATTACCAAGCTTCACGGGAACCTTCAACGCCACTCTGCCTGAAGAGGAGCGCTGGAAGATTCAAGCTCATGTTCCGGGAAGGACATTCGCACCAATCACGAAGCCCATAGATAGTGTTTTCAATGCACCAACCTGGAGTCTGGGAAGGAGCATGGCAGCTCATATCACCATGGGACGCATTGGAGAAGTTTATCAAGAAGACCTCAAGATCACTATCTACCAGATTTGCGGACGCCGAGACGAACAATGGGAGTTAGTCAGCACCAAGAAGGATAGATCCATTGCATCTTTCATCCAGGAGTTAAACCAGCACATTCGACGCCACGAGAACCAGATGTGCAATGATATGATAGAGTTGAAGAATGCAAAGGCAAGGATCATCGAGCTAGAAGGAGAACTGAAGTCTACACGCAAGGACTACATGGACGAGATCGTAGCTCTAGCAAGACACAATGGCAATCTTAAGCAGGAGATTGAAGAACTCAAGAGGAAGTTAGCATCCAAGGAGGAAGACGAGTACGTCGCATGTCCGGACAACTACATCATCATCGACGACACTGATTCGGATCCAAGTGAACCCGACTTTGGAGACGAAGCTGGAGCAGATATCATGGAGTCTTCCACCGGTTCAAATTTCTAGATGACCACCAGATAGTAGTAGTATTCCCCCATGTAAACACAATAGTTCGAGCACTTTTGCGATAGTTAGACCGTTTGTAAGCCCTTGTTTGATTGAATGAAGTGATTTTGTGTGCATTTGCTCATGTTCATTGGGGTAGTGTTTTTCTCTTTAGACCTCACTCTATTCCTAAATCTCGTCTCTTCTAAACCCTTAGATGCCTCCGAGACGTGACAATGGATTCCCACCGGAGCTCACTCAGTTGATCCAGCAGCAGAATCAATTGATGCAGATGTTAGTCCAGAACCAGCAGAACAACAACAACAACCCACCACCACCACCACCACCACCACCTGTTGACCACTTAGCCCGTTTCCTTAGGCTGAATCCGCCGGTGTTTTCCAGTAGCACCGAGCCAATAGTAGCAGACGATTGGCTCCGCAAGATAGGAAGGGAGTTGACCACTGCAGGATGCACAGATGGTGAGAAAGTGAAGTTTGACGCACATCAGCTTGACGGACCCGCGGCAGCATGGTGGGAGAATTTCACAGCCACTTACCCAGTTGACACTGTCACATGGGATCAGTTTCAGCAAGCTTTCCGCACTGCCCATGTTTCAGCAGGAGCTATGGCCATGAAGAAGCATGAGTTTCGCAACTTACGCCAAGGAGGAAGGACAGTTGGCCAGTACGTTGACGACTTCAGCAAGTTAGCACGTTATGCCCCAGATGACGTTGCTACGGATGCAGCTAAGCAGGAGAAGTTTCTGGAAGGACTGAATGATGAACTAAGCATGCAATTGATGGTAGCAAGTTTCAACAACTACCAGGAGTTGGTAGATCGTGCCATCATGATTGAAGGAAAGCAACAGCAGATTGAGAACCGTAAGAGGAAGTATGGACAGGGGAAGTATAACTCTGGAGCCCAGCAAAAGCCCCGTTTTACCCCTAAACCGGGATTTCAGTTTCAGCATACCCATGGAGGAGGTAGTTCGCACAACCATAATGGCCACAAGAATGGTAATGGGAATGGAGGAAGCAACGGCCAGAACCGTACCACCCCATCGACCCCAACCAAGAGAGATCTGAGTCAAGTCACTTGTTTCAAGTGTTCCAAGACCGGACATTATGCCAATGAATCCCGAAGGCCAGAATGGAAATGGCAATGGAAGCTCTGGGAAGAAGCCGAACCCTTTTAATAGGGGACAGGTGAACCACGTTAATGTGGAGGAGGTTGAAGATCAGCCTGATGCAGTAATCGGTAAGTTTTTGGTTAAGACATTTACCACACTCATTCTTTTTGATACTGGTGCATCGCATTCATACATGTCAAGGGGATTTGTGGAAAAGTATAGCCTGCCCACTAGGATTCTTAAAACGCCTATGCTAGTAATCTCGCCAGGAGCAGAGTACATGTCCAGACAAGGATGTTTCCAAGTGCCATTAAGTATAGGAAGGCATGTTTTCCCAACGGATTTGATTATTCTGGAGTCCCAAGGTCTGGATGTGATTCTTGGTATGGATTGGCTGTCGATGTATGGAGGAAACATCAATTGCGCCAGTAAGACAATTTTGCTTACCACACCAGAAGGAAGAAGGATCAAGTATGTATCCCGGCATGTGCCAAACAGGACACAAGTAAACTGCCTAACAGGAGTTGTGCAAGAGGAAGTACCAGTGGTGAAGGATTTTCCTGATGTATTTCCTGAGGAATTTCCAGGCATGCCACCGGATAGAGACATTGAGTTTTTGATTGAGTTATTGCCAGGTACAGGCCCAATATCGAAGCGACCGTACCGGATGCCAGCAAAGGATTTGGTGGAAATTAAGAATCAGATTAAGGAGTTATTGGATAAAGGTTACATTCGCCCAAGTTCTTCGCCTTGGGGATCACCCGTACTTCTAGTGGAAAAGAAGGATGGATCATTAAGGATGGTTGTTCATTATCGAGGATTGAATGAAGTAACCATCAAGAATAAGTACCCACTGCCAATGATTAATGATCTGTTTGATCGTTTGCAAGGAGCTAAAGTGTTTTCCAAGATCGATTTGTGATCAGGGTACCATCAATTGAAGATTCGAGAGCAGGACATACCTAAGACAACATTCACCACAAGATATGGACTGTATGAGTATACCGTTATGTCATTTGGATTGACTAACGCACCTGCCTATTTTATGAATCTGATGAACAAAGTGTTTATGGAGTTTTTGGATAAGTTCGTCGTAGTGTTCATTGATGACATCCTGGTTTATTCAAAGAATGTAGAGGAGCATAAGGAACATTTGTGTTTGGTTTTGGAGAAACTAAGGGAACATCAGTTATACGCCAAATTCAGCAAATGTGAGTTTTGGTTGAAGGAAGTTGGATTCCTCGGACACGTTATATCCGAAGAAGGTATAGCAGTTGACCCCACAAAGGTTGAGACCGTAACCGAATGGGAAGCACCAACAACAGTTGGAGAGCTCCGGAGTTTTCTTGGACTCGCAGGATACTACCGGAGATTAATTGAGAACTTTTCAAAGATTACAAAGCCTATGACTGAATTGTTGAAGAAGGATACTAAGTTCAAATGGACTGAGGAGTGTGAGGCTAGTTTCCAGGAGTTGAAGAAACGCTTGGTTACCTCACCAGTATTGATCTTGCCAGATCAGACCAAGGATTATGAGGTGTATTGCGACGCTTCACGTCGAGGACTTGGAGAAGTGCTTATGCAGGAAGGAAGAGTTGTTTCTTATGCTTCACGACAACTGAAGCCTCATGAGTTGAATTATGCCACGCATGATTTGGAGTTAGCAGCCGTAGTGCATCCATTGAAGACGTGGAGACATTTCCTCATTGGAAATCATTGTGAGGTGTACACGGATCACAAGAGTTTGAAGTACATTTTCACTCAGAAGGAGTTGAACCTCCGACAAAGGAGATGGTTGGAGCTTATCAAGGATTATGACATGAGATTGCATTACCATCCCGGAAAAGCTAATGTAGTAGCTGACGCATTGAGCCGTAAGAGCCATGTCAATACTCTAATGACGGGGAAAATACCCAAGGAGTTAGCAGAAAACCTTCGTGAGCTATGTTTGGAAATAGTTCCGAGAGGCTATGTAGCAGCATTGGAGATTCAGTCAACATTGATGGATAAAATCAGAGAAGCTCAGAAATCTGACAAGGAGATTGCTGCTATAAAAGAGAAATTGAGCGAAGGAAAAGCAAAGGGATTTCGTGAGGATGAGCATGATACCCTATGGTTTGAGGACCGTGTTTATGTGCCAAATGCCCCGGAGATCAGGAAGTTTAATTTTGCAAGAGGCACATGATTCACCGTATTCGATTCACGCAGGGAATACCAAGATGTATTTGGATTTGAAGGAAACATTCTGGTGGACCAGAATGAAGAAGGATATTGCAGCATATGTAGCAGTTTGTGACGTATGTCAGAGAGTAAAGGCAGAGCATCAGAAGCCAGCAGGATTGTTACAACCATTGCCGATACCCGAATGGAAGTGGGATAAGATAGGCATGGATTTTATCACAGGACTACCCAGGAAAAAATCAGGCTATGACTCGATATGGGTAGTAGTTGATCGTTTGACGAAGGTAGCACATTTTATTCCAGTTAAGACCACTTACACCAGTGCTAAGTTGGCGAAGATATACATGACTAGGATCATTTGTTTGCATGGAGTTCCGAGGAGTATCGTATCAAATAGAGGAACCCAATTTACCTCAAAGTTTTGGAATCAGTTGCATGAAACTTTAGGAACCAGACTAGAGTTCAGCACAGCTTTTCACCCACAGACGGATGGACAGACTGAGAGAGTCAATCAGATTTTGGAAGATATGCTGAGAGCTTGTGCACTAGATTATGGATCTAGTTGGGACGATAACTTGCCGTATGTGGAGTTTTCTTATAACAACAGTTACCAAACCAGTTTGAAGATGGCACCTTTCGAAGCTTTATACGGAAGGAGGTGCAGGACACCGTTGTCATGGGACGAAGTTGGAGACCGTCAATTCTTTGGACCAGATTTGATTAAGGAGTCTGAACGAAAAGTTAAGTTTATTCGCGATAGGCTCAAGGTAGCCCAGTCCAGGCAGAAGAGCTACACAGATTCTAAACGCAAGGAGACAGTCTACGAAACCGGAGACAGAGTTTATCTCCGAGTATCCCCACTTCGAGGAGTTAAGCGCTTTGGAGTTAAGGGAAAGTTAGCACCGCGTTTCGTTGGACCGTATAAGATCTTGCAACGTATGGGAGAAGTCGCTTATAAGTTGGAATTACCAGAGGGACTGTCAGGAGTTCATGATGTATTCCATGTTTCTCAGCTGAAGAAATGTCACGCCGAGATGGCGGAGGTACCGCTAAGAGATACAGTACCGCTTGAAGCAATTCAGTTGGAGGATGACTTAACATATGAGGAGAAGCCAGTCAAGATTCTCGATTATGCCAGCAGAGTTACCGCAGCAAGGTTATCAAGTTTTGCAAAGTTCAGTGGAACCACCACTCAGAGGATGAAGCCACCTGGGAAAGAGAAGAAGATTTGTTCAAGGACCACCCTCACCTATTTTCTAGCCAACCCGAATCTCGAGGGCGAGATTCATTTTAAGGGGGTAGGTTTGTAACATCCCAAATTTGCAATTTGGAATTTTATACACTAGATCATCATGCATAGCATATTTTCTTGCATTTTGGTCGATCCTAGAAATTTCACGCAACTCAAGGACCTTCAGAGAGAGTTGGAGATTTCGTTATTTTCATATTTGAGAGTTTTCTCAAATTTGAAAAGAGGATCATTTGATTTATTTATTTCATCTTCAATTATTTTTCCAATATAAAAAAAATGAGAGAGGGAATAATATGACTTTCCCAAAGTTAGGAAAAATGAAGATCTAATGAATAAATCAAATTTTGGTTTTGCCGGAGTTTTGTTTGCTTTTTATTAGGATAGGGAAAAATGCGCGTTTTCAAAAATTGCATTTTAGGCCCGGAGAAAAGTTCATTTTGTTCGACTCATTTTTAGGAGTCGGGGAAAATTTACTTTAGATTTTTTCGGAGTTCATTTAGTTTTCTTTTCTTTTGTTTTTCTGCGCGCGTAACCGTTTAAAAAAAAGGAGACCGCAACGCCCGCCTGGGCCAAGGGCCCAGCCGGCCGGCCCAGCCGCCCCGTGCGCCAAGCGCAGCCGCCAGCCCCGCCGCCTGCCTTGCACCGCCCCTAGGCCGAGTCCTAGTAGGACTCTAACCGCCCCTCCTATTGCTTGCCCCCTCCCCCAAGAAACCCCCCCACCTATATAAATATCCCCATAACCCCCCCCCCTCTCCCCACACCACCCCAAGCCCCAAGCCGCCGCCGCCTATAGCCGCCGCCGCCTATAGCCGCCTTAGCCGCGCCGCCGCCGCCGGAGCCCCTCGCCGGAGCCTCGCCGGAGGTAGCCCCGCGCCGCGCCTCTTTTTCTTTCCCCGGTTCGGTTTTTCTTAAAAGAACCGTTCCATTTCTTTTCCGTTTTCTTTCCGGTTTTTCTTTTCGGTTTCTTTTCCGAAAACCCTAGATCGGTTTTCGTTCTTCTTTCGGACCGTTCGTCTCAACAAACGTGATCACCGATTATTCCCGGTTAACGAACGTCCGTTCGTTTAACCGTTCGTCTCTTTCTTTTCGTCGGATTTATTCCGCGATCGTGATCTCAGATCCGATCTTCGTTCTAGTCTTTCTTCTCGCTCGTTTATCAAAATCAGGTGATTCAAGCACCTGGAGTTTCGTTTCGAAACCGTCGTTCCGACTAATCAACTTGAACAGGTTTTTGCCACAATAAATTTGACCTAGTTTCAACCTGCTAGAACCGAGTTGTTTTCTTCTGCCGTTTGTTTTCCGTTTCTTTGTTCGGTTCGTTCTTTCTTTGCAACCGGAGTTCTTAAGTTGAACTTTCTGGTTCATTCTTTTGTTCGAGTTTTTCCTGTGCATTAGATGAGTACTTATTGTGTGCTTGTTGTTTGTCTGCGATAGATCACCCGGATTGCGCCGCTTGTTACTTCGAAACCCTAGGACTCGCGGATTCTCAGCAAGGCAAGTAACACTTTGATCATACCTTTTCTACAACCCATGTTTTATTGCATTAGATCAATCCTCTCACATTGCATGATTAGTATCTAATTAAATTGTGGGATGGGAAGTAGATGAGGTAGTACCTATTACCTGTATTATTATGAAACCTTTGGGAGTTGCTTCTATGCTTGCTTATTATGCCATGCTATGCTAGTAGACGTCGATTGGGTGAGTGATATCCATGACAGATGTGAGATTGATAATTTAATGGTTTACCTAAGGTGGCAACTTAAACACACATCTGGGTGGATTGAGGCACCTGATCTCTATCAGGACTTGCCTATTTTTATTTCGGACCGCCACCCAGGCTCAAGGGGATCATAAGATCATTCATGCTAGTAACTTCCGTGTGCAGCCACAAGCCATTATGGGCTCTGGCATAGTTGACTAAGTCGTGCGAACTCTTACAGGGTAGACTAGCAGATGTAGGGGAAAGTAGGTGTACCGGTCTATCCATCGTAAGGTGCTAGCGCTTCTGAAAGACTCTGTCTCGGTCATCCGTCTTCTCAAACACCATGTAGTGCGAGAAACCAAATGGAGGCGATCGAGTCTTGTGGGGAAAATTGCGCAAACCTCTGCAGAGTGTAACAAACTAATCATGATTAGCCGTGTCCCCGGTTATGGACAACTTGAGTATCTAGTACTTGAATATCATGTGAATCTCATCACGATACTTCTAATTAATGTTGTTGGGTTTTAATTGTTCACTTAATTGGGATCGGAATGCTTTCAACCATTCTCGATGTTTAACAACTACCATGATAGTTAAATAAATTTATTCCTTTGCAGTAGGGAAAAACTGGCTTTACGCAAAACTGTAACCATAGAGCTTTCCACCAGCCATATATGCATATAGTATAGCTGTTTCATTCCATTACTCTCTATGTGTTACGTTGCCAGCATATTCCATGTGCTGACCCGTTTTCGGGCTGCAACTTTCATGTTGCAGACTTTTCAGACGACGAGTAAGGTGCTTTTAGGTCGTGGTTCTATACTCAGTGATGCCGTTGGAGTTAATGGACCCATGTATCTTCCGAGTCTTCCGCTGTTATCGTTATTAGATGGCCTTAAGCCATATTTATTGTAATAAGTTCTCTTTGAGACATCGATGTAATAAGTGTGTGATTGCAACTCTGCTATAAATCCTTCGAAGTACTGTGTGGTGTCAGCATTACTGATCCAGGGATGACACCGGAGCACAGTAGACTTGATCCATTCGGGTCGGGTCGCTACAGATATAATATGGTGATACACAAAACCATGATTATCTTCTAATGTGAAACCCAGGAATTAAAGTGATGATATTAGTATATGACAGAGCTGATAACAAATGTTAGAACCACCAGATTACGAAAGTACACACCCACCATTCTGATAAAATAGCCCTTAACAGAGCCAGCAAATGTGTATATTAGCTTTACTAGAAATCAGTCAGTAGATTAAGGAACTATAAAAGAACCACTATAGGTTTGCATCACTAAGGGTAGTGCAAGCCTGATCAGTTATACTTTAGCCATGTCTGGTTGGTACTTGGTATATCTAGTTCCAGCACTTCCCGAGGAGCATAAATTTAATACTAGCAAGTACAAACAAAGGAACACTGTATGGTTTACTGCCCTTGGTATAACTTGAGTAAACCCATTGTAGCGACCCGACCCGAATGGATCAAGTCTCTGTGCTTAAGTTTCATCCCTGGATTGGTATGCTGACACACACAGTACTCGAAGGATTTATAACAGAGGTAAATCACATGTATAAAGTAGCGTAAGTACTATTACCTCAATCCATAATAGCGGAAGCAACAAGGTTGTGGATTCCCATCAACACCAACGGCAAAGTTGAGTGTAGAAATCGTAACCCTAACGTATCACTTACTCATCGTAAGATAATCCTGGAACATGAGACGTTGCAGCCACAGAGGGTCAGTACATTGAATGTACTGGCAAATTCACACCATAGAGAATGATGAATAAAGGCTATCACTACATGCATATTTGGCTGGTGGAAAAGCTCTATGGTTATAAGGGTTTTGCGTAAAGCCAATTTTTCCCTACTACAAAGGAATAAATTTATTTAACTATCATGGTGGTTGTTGAACATCAAGAATGGTTGACAACATTCTCAATCCCAATTAAGTAACATCATTAAACCCAACAATATTCATTTAAAGTAACGTGATGAGATCAACAGGATAATCCAAGAACTAGATACTCAAGATGTCCATAACCGGGGACACGGCTAATCATGATTAGTTTGTACACTCTGCAGAGGTTTGCGCACTTTTCCCCACATGACTCGATCGCCTCCGTTTGTTTTCTCGCACTACATGGTGTTTGAGAAACGGATGACCGAGACATAGTCTTTCAGAAGCGCTAGCACCTTACATGTGGGGTAGACCGTACCACCTATAACCCCTACATCTGCTAGTCCACCCCGTAAGAGTTCGCACAACTTAGTCAACTATGCCAGAGCCCATAGTAGCATGTGGCTGCACACGGAAGTTTCTAGCATGAATTATCTTATTATCCCTTTGAGCCTGGGTGGTAGTCCGAAAAAAAACAGGCAAGTCCTGATAGACATCAGGTGCCTCAATCCACCCAGATGTATGTTTAAGTTGCCACCTTAGATAAACCATTAATTAACAATACTCACATATGTCATGGATATCACTCACCCAATCCACATCTACTATCATAGCATGGCATAATAAGCAAATGTAGAAGTAACTCCCAAAGGTTTCATAATAATACAGGTAATAGGTACTACCTCATCTACTTCCCATCCCACAATTTAATTAGATTCTAATCATGCAATGTGTGAGGATTGATCTAATTCAATAAAACTGGGTAGTAGAAAAGGAATGATCAAAGTGTGAACTTGCCTGCAATGTTGATGAAGATGATTCGCACACAAAATCTTGATAGATCTACTCGTCACACTCCGGTCAATCTATCGTAAGCAAGCAATAGTAACCACACATAAGCAATCACTCAAAAGATCAGAAAGAACGAAGAAGACGATTCGGACAACATCAAAACCAAGCAAATAACTCTTGCAACATAAAACAATTTCTAACAGTACCAAAATTATGTGAATTTGGCCTTATTAGAATGTTTAGGCCAAGAGCTTCGATTTGCAAAAAGAATCAACTCAAACGGAGCTACGAAACTCAAGTTATGATCAAACGAAGTTTGAATTCAAATCTGATCTAATTCAAATTTTAAAATTTTCAAAAACTTGTTTGATTTGGATTAATGGATAGAGGAGATCATAACGAAGATGTGGGCATTGGTTTCGTTGGATTTGGATAAACGGGTAAAAAGATGTGGTGTTTTGAAAATCAGGGACTAAACTGCAGATAAAGAAATTGCAACTAGGTCCCTGGATACGTGTCAGAAATCTACTGGCCGAAATCTGTTCGCTGCGAGGCTAAAACGGCGGATGTTCGCTATTTAGCGCATACCGGATAAAAAAAAACAGACATATCTAATCCTAACCGTAGCTCTAAGATGGGACGGTTGAGGTGACAGGGGGCTTTACCGCGACGGTCACGTCGTCGGCGTCAGAGAAGAAAGCGGCGGCGGCGGCGGCTCGAACGTGACGGCGGCTCTGGGGCTCGGCGGCCCCGGTGGAGAAGATGGAGAGGCGCGGCTTGACGAGGGGAAGGCGGTGGCGGTGTGGGCGCTCGGCCTCGGAGTCGGAACGGCGCGGGCTTGGCGCGGATCTCGCGAACTCCGGCGAGTTCGCGCGGGGCGTGGAGAGCTGCGGTTTGAGGCAAAACGAGGCCAGGGCCTCGGCTTATAAAGGGGGTCGCCTTGGGCGAGGGGAGAAGACGGGGGAGGCGCCCGGGTTGAGCACGGCGTCGGCCGGCGAATCGTGCGCGTGCTGGACTCCGGCGGGAGGTCGGTGACGAACCCGACAGGTGGGTCCCACCTGTCGGTGGCTGGGCGTGGCAGCGTGCGCGCAGAGGAGAGAGAGGGCGGGCGAGGCGAAGGCGGTTCGGGCGCGCGGAGGCCGCTGCTGAGCTGGGCTGGCGCTGGACTGGGCTGGGCCGGTCCAGTCGGGGAGAAGATTTTTTTTAAACAGTTTTTTTCAGAGAACTAAAATACTAAAAACAAAATAAATAAAAATATTATATAGGCATATAATATATCAAAATTTTCAGAAAAAGAAAATCTACAACATGAACTTTTTTCTACCATTAAATAAAATACACACAAAATCAGATAATTCAAAGAGTGCTACTGTTCTAAGAGAATCCAACAAAAACATTTTAAAAATACAAAAATGATTTCAAATAAATTTTTCTCCAATTTTCTATTGTAGGGAATCATGTTACCCTAATTTCCATGTATTTTATTTTTGGAGATAAATAATTTGAATAAAACTCAAATAACTCCAAATTGAAAATCAATTCAAAAGAACTTTGAATTTAATTCTTTGAAACTCCCAACTCATATTTCATATAATTTGAAGAAGTCATTTTATCTCCTCTCGTGAAAATCATTGAGTTGCATAAAGTTCCAGAATCGGAAATATTTTCAAATGAAATTCAAATATTTTCAACACCCCTTGTCATTTAAATAAATGGAAGAAGTCATGTCATCTTCTCTCCGGGGTTTTGTGTTTGAAAAGAATTTGAATTCATGGAGATCATAAAGCAAATATGAAAGTTTGGGAAAGTCCTTTTATTCCCTCTCATTTAACTTTCAAAAGTTTCGAATTCACTCACTTTCAGACAATCAATCAAACAATCAGTCAAATCTATCTATTTATTATAACATTCCAAAATTTAGAATTTTGGGATGTTACAAACCTACCACCCTTAAAATGAATTTCGTCCTCGAGATTCGGAGAGGCTAGCAAGAAAAAGGTTAGGGTTTGGGGGTCTCCTCAAAATCCATCGATCATCCCAGGGGTCTGGGGTGCTACCACCCTTAGAAGCATGGTTACTGTTCCATCAAAACTCATATACTCCATCCTTATTCTCGACAGTGTCGGTCTTCTCAGATCCTCGAGAAAATTCCTTCTCTGAGCTCTTCCGGTAGTGGCATAACCTTTTCCTCAATTCTTCTATCCTTTCCTCTTGGTAAGGTTATTCCGAAACTGGGTCTTCTTAGCTGACGGTCTGGCGCCAAGACTAAATAACCATCGATATCTCATGGTGGTCAACAATTTATGGTTTCTCCTGCAGGAAATGGGTCTAGGTTGATCCTTACCGTATAACCTACAATTGGCAAGCTGCCGTGTACAAGGGAAAAAATACTTATACCATTCTAAGGTTTAAACAAGGTTTTGATCGTCGTCTCTCTACTATAGGTAAGTCACTCATATTTACCATCCCATATAGCAAGGCGAATAATAAGAGTAAGTCCGTATGGTGATCAATCCATCCCGCACCCAAATCATTACCTAGTATATGGTTTAGCGAATCTCGCATTGTAACACTCGGTCATCCTCACAAGCATTGCAGAATTTCTCTCGTCGACGAACCAAGTTCGGAATAATCCATTGATTCTGCAAGCTAGACAACATCTATCGTTCCTTCACAACTCTCAGGTTTTGCGTAAACTCCTATAAAATCGTCTGTCGACAAAGGTACATCCACTTCCAGGGTTCTTCCTTTAGCAAGAATGTGCTTGCTTCTTGGTAGGTCCTGGGGCCTGTGGGTTATGGCCCATCTTGTCACTTGTAATCCTTGAATTTATCATTGGGCAACTTATCATTATTCCATCTCCCAACTTCCTAGTATTCTTAAATCCATCCAATTTTACTGTCTTCCTTCCTTCTATTGGCACCAAACTAGGACGTGAGTAATCAGACTTGTCATGGGGTTGCCATTGCTCCATATTACCAACATCATACCTCCTTTATATCCAATAGTAATTTATCTCTTCATCCTCGTGGGATATCCCTCATACGGAGATAAAAACTTATACTTATGAAGTCCATATTCCACTTCGTGGAACATCATTATCCTTTCTGCGGTCAAGCGTCCTTACAGGGGAATATTGGCCATCTCTGCATGGCACTTCTTCAACTGGGAAACGTGAAACACATCTTGAACTCCTGACAGTCCTTCCGGTAACTCAAACTTGTAGGCCACTTCTCTCATATGCTCCAAAACTCGGTATGGTCCTACAAATCTCGGGGCTAACTTTACCTTAACTCCAATTTGTTTAACTCCTCGCAGAGGGAACACATGAAGACATGCTCGGTCTCCAATTTCATAGACTACCTCCTTGAGTTTTTGAGTCTACATAACTCTTCTGCCTAGACTGAGCTACCTTCAGTCTATCTCGAATCAACTTAACATTCTCTTCTGACTCCTTTGATCACCTTTGGTCCAAACAATTGTCGGTCTCCAACTTCATCCCACATACTCTTGGGGTATCACACATATCGTGACAAAACTCGTATGCATTTTGTTCGAAATCCACTCAGTGGAGTATCCTTATCTTTTCCAGGGGTCAACGGTTCTTACAGGGTACTACCACACTTAAAATGCACAAATCTTCCATAGACCATATTTCTCATATCCTAAAAAAATGGTCAAAATCCTTCTTCATAGAGTAAAAACTCATAAAATCCATATCAGTACCAACGTTGCTACTTTATTCATTCTCCAATGATTACAATCTCTTGCTTTTCCATTACAAGTCTCAACTCAACACCTTAATATAAAAGAAAATGTTCTCACTTCTACTACTCCATTTCTTTTGTTGCAAACTCAACTATCTAGCACAAGTTTCCTTCTCCTTGGGGCATTCTCTGGCAAAGTGCCCTGCTCCATTACAACTAAAACATATTACTTCTGACAAGTATCGAGGTTTCCTTTTGGGGCAACTGTTGAGGTAGTGTCCTGACTCCTTGCACCTGTAACAGGTGATACGACTCAGGTTCTTCCTGGAATCCAATCTGCTTCTCTTCCTGGACCTTTCCATGCCAATCATGGCTTCTATTTCCTGTGGGTCATATTCTACTTCATTTGTCGGGAATTCTACTAGATCCCCATTCAAACAATTTTGGGAGATGTGTCCTTCTTCTCCACATGAATAGCAAGACTTGGTGCAGGGTTTACTTAGTTCTTCTTTGGGTGTGTCCTCCATCACAGCTTTTTCTAAAATTTCCATGAGGGCTCCTTTCATTACTTTTTCTTCTGCTGGACGGTTCGTTGTACCCTGGGGTAAATGTGACACTGAGCAGGGTAGTGGGTAGTCCCTTCACACAAGAAACAAGTGATCTGCCTTGTTGGGCATTCTTCAGCTGGGTGACTTCCTTCACAGCTAGGGCATTCATCCTTGTGTTCTTTATGGGTGTGTCCTATTTCTCCACAAATCTTGCATGCACAAGGTTTCTCCATATCCTTTCCATAAGGCTTCAACTTTTGGGACACAAACCGAGACTTTGGCAAAGTCAACTTAAATTCCTTCCAAGTAGTTACTCCTTGCCATCCGTTCATGGTTTGGTACATCCTCCACCAAGTAGCAGCACCTCTTTCAAAGCATTGAAGAGCATGTCGGGCCATATCCTTTCCGGCTATGGGGTTGTTCTCCATATGATCCTCCATGTTCTGTATCAATCGTTCTATCTCCAATTGACTCATCGGTCCAGAAAATACAAGCTCATCTTCATTCATCCTCTATTGGGTCCATGGGTTTGAGGTGAGATAAGAGAGATAGAGAGGGATGCACACAATACAAACAAAAGTTTTGAAAAGGCAGATTTTTGTTGTGGCTATCGAAAAAAAACATCAAACAAATGGCAGCTCACAATCGTCGCATCTAACGTAGGTATATAACAGGGGTTTGGTCTTCTAAGGGTCAATAAATCTTCAACGTCTCCAAACTCTTCAAGCCTTGTTCATGCCTCCAATGGCTTCTTCCGATCATGCTTGTCTTTCTCAAGTTCCTTTGCCAGATCAATCTCTGTTGACGTGAAATCTCTCGTGACATCCTTTAATATTCCGGAGTTGCATTTCAAACTTCTGGTTTCAACATCCTTCACATGAACCATGGTCATACTGTCCTTCAGTTCCTGACAATTCTCCGGTATCTCAAGGTTGTAGCTCCTCCAGCTTGGCTACTCTCATCTTCAGGATCCTAAGTTCCTCATGAAATACTTCCTTGTCTAATACGACTTCCTGGAGCTCCATTTTAAACTTCTTGATGTACTACTCCAGATCCTGGTGATACACCGGCTAATGTTAAAACTTCATCTTACTAATAGGTGCTCCATCAGCCTTCTTCCATCAAATCCATTCTAATGACATGCATCCTTAACTCAGCATGGTGACAATAGCATCAGCGGGCGATGACATCACGGATAACCGTGTTTCTGCTCTGGTCATTGCTATGAGCTATCTTCCATAATCGATATTACCTGCCTTAGGGTTTTCTTTAACGAAACTTCGAGTTCTCATGCTCCTTGTTTCAGTCTTTCTCCGATACACCTTGATCTCAGGTATTGACAACTTCCATAGTCTGCCAAGTTCCATAAGGGTAGCCTTCCTAGGTCATACAAATCTGGGAATTCTTCAGAGCCTTCAAATTCTACTTGTCTTCAGAGTCTTCAACCACTGTAGTTTCCATTACTATAATCCATGGTAAAATCTCCTTCATTCCATAGTGGTCTTAGTTGTCCGATATCTGGTACTTCTTGGAGTGGTCTCTTCAGTCAAATCTTCGAATGGTCAAAATGGGAAAGGGGTATGGTCTCACTAAACGGAATTTTTGAATAAGCTCAGAAGAGAAGAGAGGTAAAAGATCTTTTTGGAAGGGAAAGTTGTAGATAAAAATCTTTGCTATGGGCTTGCCAGTTTCTAGGGTCACGTCCTACAGTCAACATGTGCTCTGATACCATCTTGTAGCGACCCGACCCGAATGCATCAAGTCTCTATGCTTAAGTGTCATCCCTGGATCGGTATGCTGACACACACAGTACTCGAAGGATTTATAACAGAGGTAAATCACATGTATAAAGTAGCGTAAGTACTATTACCTCAATCCATAATAGCGGAAGCAACAAGGTTGTGGATTCCCATCAACACCAATGGCAAAGTTGAGTGTAGAAATCGTAACCCTAACGTATCACTTACTCGTCGTAAGATAATCCTGGAACATGAGACGTTGCAGCCACAGAGGGTCAGTACATTGAATGTACTGGCAAATTCACACCATAGAGAATGATGAATAAAGGCTATCACTACATGCATATTTGGCTGGTGGAAAAGCTCTAGGGTTATAAGGGTTTTGCGTAAAGCCAATTTTTCCCTATTGCAAAGGAATAAATTTATTTAACTATCATGGTGGTTGTTGAACATCGAGAATGGTTGACAGCATTCTCAATCCCAATTAAGTAACATCATTAAACCCAACAATATTCATTTAAAGTAACGTGATGAGATCAACAGGATAATCCAAGAACTAGATACTCAAGATGTCCATAACCGGGGACACGTCTAATCATGATTAGTTTGTACACTCTGCAGAGGTTTGCGCACTTTTCCCCACATGACTCGATCGCCTCCGTTTGTTTTGTCGCACTACATGGTGTTTGAGAAACGGATGACCGAGACATAGTCTTTCAGAAGCGCTAGCACCTTACATGTGGGGTATACCGTACCACCTATAACCCCTACATCTGCTAGTCCACCCCGTAAGAGTTCGCACAACTTAGTCAACTATGCCAGAGCCCATAGTAGCATGTGGCTGCACACGGAAGTTTCTAGCATGAATTATCTTATGATCCCTTTGAGCCTGGGTGGCGGTCCGAAAAAAACAGGCAAGTCCTGATAGACATCAGGTGCCTCAATCCACCCAGATGTGTGTTTAAGTTGCCACCTTAGATAAACCATTAATTAACAATACTCACATCTGTCATGGATATCACTCACCCAATCCACGTCTACTAGCATAGCATGGCATAATAAGCAAACGTAGAAGTAACTCCCAAAGGTTTCACAATAATACAGGTAATAGGTACTACCTCATCTACTTCCCATCCCACAATTTAATTAGATTCTAATCATGCAATGTGTGAGGATTGATCTATAAACTGGGTAGTAGAAAAGGTATGATCAAAGTGTGAACTTGCCTGCAATGTTGATGAAGATGATTCGCACTCAAATCTTTATAGATCTACTCGTCACACTCCGGTCAATCTATCGTAAGCAAGCAATAGTAACCACACATAAGCAATCACTCAAAAGATCAGAAAGAACGAAGAAGACGATTCGGAAAACATCAAAACCAAGCAAATAACTCTTGCAACATAAAACAATTTCTAACAGTACCAAAATTATGTGAATTTGGCCTTATTAGAATGTTTAGGTCAAGAGCTTCGATTTGCAAAAAGAATCAACTCAAACGGAGCTACGAAACTCAAGTTATGATCAAACGAAGTTTGAATTCAAATCTGATCAAATTCAAATTTTAAATTTTACAAAAACTTGTTTGAGTTTGATTACTGGATAGAGGAGATCATAACGAAGACGTGGGCGTTGGTTTCGTTGGATTTGGATAAACGGGTAAAAAGATGTGGTGTTTTGAAAATCAGGGACTAAACTGCAGAGAAAGAAATTGCAACTAGGTCCCTGGATACGTGTCAGAAATCTACTGGCCGAAATCTGTTTGCTGCGAGGCTAAAACGGTGGATGTTCGCTATTTAGCGCATACCGGTTCAAAAAAAAACAGACATATCTAATCCTAACCGTAGCTCTAAGATCGGACGGTTGAGGTGACAGGGGGCTTTACCGCGGCGGTCACGTCGTCGGTGTCAGAGAAGAAAGCGGCGGCGGCGGCGGCTCGAACGGGACGGCGGCTCCGGGGCTCGGCGGCGCCGGTGGAGAAGATGGAGAGGCGCGGCTTGACGAGGGGAAGGCGGTGGCGGTGTGGGCGCTCGGCCTCGGAGTCGGAACGGCGCGGGCTTGGCGGCGGATCTCGCGAACTCCGGCGAGTTCGCGCGGGGCGTGGAGAGCTGCGGTTTGAGGCAAAACGAGGCCAGGGCCTCGGCTTATAAAGGGGGTCACCTTGGGCGAGGGGAGAAGATGGGGGAGGCGCCCGGGTTGAGCACGGCGTCAACCGGCGAATCGTGCGCGTGCTGGACTCCGGCGGGATGTCGGTGACGAACCCGACAGGTGGGTCCCACCTGTCAGTGGCTGGGCGTGGCAGCGTGCGCGCGGAGGAGAGAGCGGGCGGGCGAGGTGAAGGCGGTTCGGGCGCGCAGAGGCCGCTGCTGAGCTGGGCTGGCGCTGGACTAGGCTGGGCCGGTCCAGTCGGGGAGTAGTTTTTTTTAACATTTTTTTTAGAGAACTAAAATACTAAAAACAAAATAAATAAAAATATTATATAGGCATATAATATATCAAAAATTTCAGAAAAAGAAAATCTACAACATGAACTTTTTTCTAGCATTAAATAAAACACACACAAAATCAGATAATTCAAAGAGTGCTACTGTTCTAATAGAATCCAACAAAAAACATTTTAAAAATACAAAAATGATTTCAAATAAATTTTTCTCCAATTTTCTATTGTAGGGAATCATGTTACCCTAATTTCCATGTATTTTATTTTTGGAGAAAAATAATTTGAATAAAACTCAAATAACTCCAAATTGAAAATAAATTCAAAAGAACTTTGAATTTAATTCTTTGAAACTCCCAACTCATATTTCATATAATTTGAAGAAGTCATTTTATCTCCTCTCATGAAAATCATTGAGTTGCATAAAGTTCCAGAATCGGAAATATTTTCAAATGAAAATCAAATATTTTCAACACCCCTTGTCATTTAAATAAATGGAAGAAGTCATGTCATCTTCTCTCCGGGGTTTTGTGTTTGAAAAGAATTTGAATTCATGGAGATCATAAAGCAAATATGAAAGTTTCGGAAAGTCCTTTTATTCCCTCTCATTTAACTTTCAAAAGTTTCGAATTCACTCGCTTTCAGACAATCAATCAAACAATCAGTCAAATCTATCTATTTATTATAGCATTCCAAAATTTAGAATTTTGGGATGTTACACCCATAATTGTAAGCACAGTCAAGTCGAGATATGCACTTCAGCACTCAAGGACTCTTACCACAAAGAGCAGCAGCATGGGCGGTCAGCAGAGCAAAACTCGTCAAGATTAGCCAATAGATTCTACACAAGTGAAATCAACAGCATGAGACAACATATTAAGCCATAATCTTAAAATCCAAGTTTCACATGAACTCACGGGAAGGACAACCACATGGCAACAACAATTTGAAAAGGGAATCAAGTACTGCTGAAACATGAGAAACCATATGTAGAATTTATAAAAGGAGCAGAATTTCTAAAAGAAGTACACCATTACGTAGTGCTACAGCAAATGTGAAATCATTGTCGATGTACATGAATTCACATTTAGAAGGAAAGAAATGTACTGTAAAAGGTTCCATATCTGAAAGATATTCACTCAACTAAAAGAAGGTCGAGTTTTACTTGCAAATGAAAACATGCTAGAACCTTTCTGTCAATTTATGAGAAGTAGAACCACCGTGCCACATGGTTGTTCTTTAAATAAACAAAATGAGCTGCAATGCAGGCTAACGGAAAAGCTATGAGCATCTTTTGGGCAGACCATCCAGGATGATGTACAAATCAGAATGAAATCATGATTATATATTTCAGGGAGACATTTGGTAACCAAACATTTCAACTGATTGAGAAAGACCTTGTAGAAATGGCCTCGTCCACGCCTTTTCTTGGCCCCAAACTGAGGCCTTCCATCATCCGCTCGAATTCGCCGTTGTTGTTCAACGTAGGAAAGATGCCTGCCAGGAGGACGAAATCAAATGAATAAGAACCCCACATTATGCAACAGCAATACAACATCAGTATGTGTGTGTGAGTGTGTGTGTGTGTGTGTGTGTGTGTGTGTGCGTCGCGGTTACCTACAGATCCTACTAAGCAAGATTGTTCTAAGTCTCAAACTCAAAGATTTTATAGGACTTCTTTTAGTGGATAACTTAATTTGAGACTGACACATCCAGCTAATGTAAGTGTGGGTAACCAGAAAAACTAAAAGGGGGGTAGCCGCGCGGGTTTAGTACCTTAGGAGAGGGAGCACCAGCAGGTGGAGTCAACAGCGACGTAGGACTGGAGGCACCAGCAGGGGCAACAACGTCTTGAATGGATTCCTTGAAAGATAGGCAACCTGCAAACAAATAATTAAGCAGACCAAGACATGTTCGTTTCAGAATCGGAATTCACATGATGGAACACAGAGCCAATGTCTGTCATTTGTTGGAAAATGCACAATGAAGGTAGTGACTGGTAATTACAGGAAATTCCAGATTGAGGTGGTGGTGGGATGAGATCCTGGACTCCACATTAGTCCAACTTATGGCAATTATGTCCTACATGTTCTTTTATAATGCTCAATTACTCTAGACTAGAAGCATTTTATTTCATGATATTTCCAGAAAGTAAACAGCTGGTTGCAAATTAGCTTGAGATAACTACTGTGAAAGATCATCAAAAATCATAGTGTGAAATAAGTAGCTTGAAAGTGGTTATATGTCATTCATCTTTATGTCCACATTAAAATTGTGCAGCCTCACACGCCCTATAGCCTCAGGCAGAGGCAATAGTGCAGCAAAGCTGCACTGCACACAAGGACTAGGGCTGGCCCAATCCAAGGAGCCGTCAGGTTGAAGGAAAGCAAACAGCAGCCAACCTGCTCCCACTACAAAACCTAAAATGTTGCAGACATGGCAAACCACCCTTGATTCATGCAACCAGCACATATGTACAGAGTAAGTGGTGCAATGTGCAGAATGAAAGAGGGGAATCAGGGAGCATGGGCGGGATCTTACCCTCAACCTTAGGGAGCCTCGGCGAGATCCATCGGCGGCACCACTGCGGCAGGGGAGGAATGCTAGGGTTTGATTAGGAGAAGGCGGCCTCCATGGCGTCGGAGCAGGGGGAAATGGCCATCCCGTCCATGGCATCCCGGTGCTCGAGCGACAACGGATCTGAGAGGGAGAGGGAACATGGTGAGGCAGATAGGGAGAGATGCGACGTGGAGGAGTGGAGGGGGTCACCTGAGTCGCCGGATCACCGGAACAATGCCGGAGCCACGCCGGCGACGCGATGGCTCAAACCCTAGAGGACGGGTAGGTTCGCGAGTGGCCGCAGGAGGACGCTCCCGTCCGATCCCATCGACGCCATCGCCGTCCTGGTTGCCGGAGTGCCGTGGCCAGCGTGGGTCAAAGCCACCACTAACCCTAGATCTGTTGTAGGACAGGAGCGGGTGGCGTACGGGAGGGTGGCAGGGGCTAGGGGAGGGGAGAGGAGGGGGCGACGGCAGGGGCTAGCGGAGAAGGGGGTCGACGAGGTGTCAGAGGCGGCGGCATTGTTCTCGGGAGGGAAGGGGATCGAGGGGATCGAGGGGAGCCGGCGTGGACGGCTCAGATCGCCTACAGGAGGGTGATCCGGGAGAGACGTCCTGATTGGTTGGAGACATGTATCATTTAAAATAGTCTCTAAGTGCTAAAAACAAAGGGGTTTATGAAGCAACTACCAATAATATTTTGCAAAATCGCAGCACAAAAATTTTCACTCAAGTTATACCACATTTTATGGATGATAACCAACTTGTATGCATTTTCGACCTTTCTAGCTTTTTAGCCATTTAAACCAACTTGTACCAAATTAGGACGAATCGGGTCAAATTCGAACTACATCTACTTCATAGTTTGCTAATTATTTTTTCCAAAAATAATTTTTAGGTACACATGTATATATTTCATTAGAGAAATAATATGAGTTTAGTAAGATTCCACCCGTAGGTACGAACGATGATGCCCGCGGTTTTGACCGTGTTTTGAAATTGGCATAAATAATTCAGAAAAATCAAAAACATGGAAAGCCTTTGCATTGTGTCACTATATGTGACCTAGTGTCCAGGAAAAATAACAAACTCGCAATATTGTAACTACCTTTAAAAAGTCTTCTTAGAAATAAGATACCATATGTGAAGTTACATGGCTTTCAAGCCAAATGACCAATAATTTGGCAACATTCATGGCATAGTTTGTTCAAATGATCTCATATTGTGCACAAGGGTGCATCCTGGAATTCCAAACAATGTTGCCTAAGGGAGTTTTCACTTTCATTGCACAAAACAGCTATTTTCCATTTTTCGAGTGCCCCAAATGAGGTTTTTTTGTGAAGGACCTACCAAATAATTATTGCAAAATTGGACCAAATCATTTTTATAAAATACTAGGCCATATTTAATGCACAATTGACCAAATGGTTGGGTGTAAAAAGTTTTTATCCACCTCTGGTGAAAAAGACAAATTTCCGCCGATTCAGGTGGAAGCGGGTCAAATTTGAACTGCAGCTGCCTCATAGTTTGCTCTTTATTTTTACCAAAAATCATTTCTAGGTACATAAGTATCTATTTAATCATAGAAACATCAAAAGTTTTCCAAGATTCAACCACTAGCTAGGAACGGTCAAGCCCACCGTTTTGACTGCATTTTGAAATGGGCATAAAAAATTCAAAAAAATCAAAAAATTGGAAAACCTTCGCATTGTGTCATTATATGTGACAAAGTTACCAGGAAAAATAATAAACCTGTAGTTCTTTTAAAAAAGTGTTCTCAGAAATGAGCTATCATGTGTGAAGATTCATGGCTTTCAAGTCAAATGATCAATCTTATGGCCACATTCATGGCATAGTTTGTTCAAATGATCTCATATTGTGCACAATGGTGCATCTTGGAATTCCAAACAATGTTGCCTCAGGGAGTTTTCATTTTCTTTGCACGGAAAAATCATTTTCCATTTTCCGAGTGCCCAAAATGAGTTTTTTTGTGAAGGACCTACCATATATTTGTTGCAAAATTGGACCAAATAATTTTTATAAAATACTAGGACATATTTAATGCACAATTGACCAAATGTTTGGGTGTCAAAAGATTTGATCCACCTCAGGTGAAAAAGACAAATTCCCGCTGATTCAGTTGGAAGCGGGCAAATTTGAACTGTAGCTACCTCGTAGTTTGCTCTTCATTTTTTACAAAAATCATTTCTAGGTACATAAGTATCTATTTAATCAGAGAAACACCAAAAAAATTCCAAGATTCAACCACTAGCTAGGAATGGTCAAGCCCGCCGTTTTGACCACATTTTGAAACGGGCATAAAAAATTCAAAAAAAAATCAAAAAATTGGAAAACCTTCGCATTGTGTCTTTATATAAGACCAAGTTTCCGGGAAAAATAATAAACTTGTAATATGATAATTATTTTAAAAAAGTGTTCTCAGAAATGAGCTATCATGTCTGAAGATGTCGCTGTACTAGAATAGGGGTACCCTAGTACCCCGAACTTGTGCACGGGCAGTTGCAGCACCCCGCAGCAAGGCTTGCCGGGCGAACGCCAAGATCCTTCATGGTTCCCTTGGAGCCATTCAAGAACAAAGTATTTAAGCTCAGGAGACAAGGCCCCGGCAAGAGGAGCTTGCCGGGAAGGCCAACCAAGGCACTTCAAGGAACTTGCCACGATGTGCCACGTGCTCCGGCAAGGCAACAAGGCCCCGGCAAGAGGAGCTTGCCGGGAAGACCAACCAAGGTACCTCGGAGCCCGATGAGCGACAAGCCTCCGGACCCGACAAGATAACAACAGCGGCAAGGCGCTTGCAGCGGCAAGCGGCCACTCTATGCCCACGCTCCAGCGCATCCACCAACGTGTCGCTCTGGGGGCCTCTCCAGGCGCGCGTGGCGGGAGGCTGTGCAGCCAGCGGTGCGCAGTGGCATGCGAAGCTGACAAGATCGCCATCATGGCGAACGGTGGCGCCCCTAACGGTCCTTTTCTGCACTGTTCGGGCGACTCAGACGGGCATTTAATGCCCTTGTCCCTTGCCATCAGGGGTAGGTAGGGTGCACTGTACAAGTAATTGTACCAACCACCTCACTTTTTACATTTGTACCCTTCTCTGCGTTGCCACCTGTCGGTGATCCCTTTAGCGTATAAAAGGAGGCCCATGCGCAACGTAGAGGGGGTTCGATTCATTCGTACGCCAGAAAACACTTAGCTCTCGCGAGCAAGAACACAAGATAATACAACCAGACAAGCAGCAGTAGGAGTGTTATCTATCCGGAGAGCTCCGAAGCTGGGTAAACTGCTCGTGTGCTTCGCCCCGATCTGCTCTTCGTGCGATCTCCGCCCCCCGCCGAACCGAAAGGGGCCCGGCCCGCAGGTCCCATAGGTGTTCGTGGATCAGTTTCCCCCGACATCTTTGGCACGCCAGGTAGGGGGCGTCGAGATTGTGTGAACCTGATCCGGCGTTCACACGAGCTAGATCTTCATTCCCTTCATCAACATGCCACCGAAGAAGAAGACTTCGGCGGCAGCCGCTCCGTCCACGTCACTTCCGCCACCGTTGGAACAAACGGGTGGTGGAATGGACGCCGGCGGAAGAATGGACGTCGACGAGGAAGCTCATGATGCTGCCAGGTCCAAGAACAAGGCTGCACAAACCTGGCGACTGTACATGTTCCACGCCACTCTCAGGAGGCGCAAGACCAACAACGTCATGGCACTTGCAGTGCCATACGCATGATAGGCCAAGACCAAGCTGGTGGATCTCAGGGCGCTCAAGAGCAGCATGCATGCCAGCATGCTGGCACGAGTGGGGCACGGTCGCCTGGACGGGATACTGCTCCTTCTAACATAGTTAGAAGTCCGAGCACGTCCCGCTCCTCGCGCCGTCCGCCACTGCCACCCACCACTCCAGCAGAAGCTTTGGTGCGAGCTCAACTTCTCCTAGATTACCCTCCGACGTCGGACAAGATCGACGAATGGAGGGCCACCATTCAGAGTCTCATCGGCTACGCCAACGGCGACACTCCACGGCGGCCGAGCGCGTCGCCGCCGCGGCAGGGTTGCCGGGCGCGAGCCGGTGGCGACGAAATGGGTGGAGGTGCAACTACCATGCAATCACCGCCCCGAAGGCCAAGACCGCCGACTCGCCGGATCCACCTCGACAGCGACTCCACCGCATCTTCGGATCCATGAGCTCGTCGCGATCAGCGCCAAGTTCTTCATGATCGACAACAAGAAGATGCTCGAACTCGCATCGAGCGCCAAAGAGAAGCACGACGTCAATCCGACAAGCGCGCTGGGCCCTCTGTTGACATGCATGCGCCAGGGGAACCAGGAGATCTGCCATACGCGGTAGGTTGCCCTACGTTCACTCGTGAGCTGCGGCAAGTCCAGTGGCCCAGCACGAAGAACTTCAAGCCAGACGTACCGGAGAAGTACGACGGCAAGACGCATCCATCGGAGTTCCTCAGCATTTACACCATTGCAGTGCAGGCTGCTGGGGGACGGGATGACAAGATCCTTGCCAACTACTTCCCACTGGTACTCAAGCCCAACGTCAGGTCCTGGCTCATGCACTTGCCGGACAACTCCATATCCTCTTGGGCTGATCTGTGCCATCAGTTTGTCGGCGCCTTCACAGGCGGACACAAGCATCATGGCCAGGAGAGTGATCTCCATCTGCTCGCCAGAAGGAAGGAGAGCCCCTGCGCAAGTACATTCAGAGATTCAACAGTGTGCAGCACAACATCCCAGACGTCCACCCTGCCGCGGTGATCAGCGCGTTCCATCAGAACGTGCGAAACCGCAGGATGCGGGAGGAAATGGCGATGTGCAAGATCAGGGACGTCAGTGAGTTATATGCACTGGCCGACAAGTGTGCACGTGCTGAGGAAGGGAGGAGACTCCCCGGAGAGAATGTAGGAGCGGGGGGATCTGACAGTGAAGATGCTGCCCCGGCAAGGAAAAACCGGCGGCGGAACAACAGAAGGAGGAAAGGCAAAGAGGTGCTAGTTGTTGAGCAGTCCGGCAACGGTGATGGCCCAAAGAAGCCAAAGCTGGTGACTCCGGCAAGGAGGTTGCCGCGGAGGTGGCGGTCGCCGACAAGTAGGACGGCACCAACAAGCAGTATTGCAAGATCCACCGCACCAAGGGCCATGATCTCCAGAACTGTAAGAAAGTCGAGCAGCTTGTTGAGGAACAGAAAGCTGAATACGAGCGGCACGACAAGGAGAAGACCCAGGAAGGTGCTGGGGGATCCGGCAAGAAACGTCCCGGCCGAGGAGGACGCCGCGGCAAGGCCAAGCAGCGGCAAGGAGACAGACCTCCTCGCGGCCGCGACAAGGATGAAGATGACGACGACGATGAAGACATGGATGATGAGGAGACTGATGAGCAGGAGTTCCAGAAAGCCACAGAGGTCCTGTGCGTTGACGGTGGTGCTTCTCTGCACACCTTGCACCGCCAGCTCAAGCAGTGGGTGTAGGAAGTTAATGCAGCAGAACCACCCGTCGAGTCACGCAAGCCTCTGAAATGGTCCAGCACGCCTATCATCTTTGATATTGAGGACCACCCTGATCGCATAACTGCGGTCGGGTGCTTGCCGATGTTGGTTTCACCAACAATCCGCAACCTCAAGGTCACTAAGATGCTAGTTGACGGCGGGGCCGGCTTGAACCTGATCTCCTCCGCGGTGCTCCAGAAACTCCAGATCCCTGACAGCGAGCTCGAAGAGACCGGTACATTTCAAGGAATCAACCCGGGAAGGAGCAAGCCGAAGGGAAAGATCACGTTGCCGGTAACATTTGGCAGCGAGCTGAACTTCAGGACTGAGAGGGTCACATTTGATGTTGCTGACTTTCCATTACCTTACAAAGGAATCCTTGGCCGTCCGGGACTCGCCAAGTTCATGGCAGCCTCTCACTATGCGTACAACGTACTGAAAATGCCAGGCCCGATAAGTGTCATCTCTATCCCTGGCGACAAGAAGGATGCTCTTATCTGTGCCGACAAGATCTACCGGGAAGCAGCAGCCGCAGCAGAATGCAAGACACTTGCCGCTGAAGCTCCCGGGGGGAAGAAGAAGACCAAGTCCGGCAAGAGCTCTGATGCCCACACCAGCAAGCGCACCTCTTCGGAGTGCTGCGCTACCGTCGAGGACGTACCATCGAGCTCCACCGGCAAGTGTAAGAAGGCAATGACAGCTCCACCTGAGACCAAGAAGGTGTCCGCCAAGGAGGACGGCGCTGGTGGCACCTTCACCATCAGTGCCACTCTTGACCCCAAATAGGAAAGCGCGCTCGTTGCTTTCCTGCGGGCGAATATCGACGTGTTTGCGTGGCAACCGTCTGATATCCCCGGTGTTCCCAGGAAAGTAATTGAGCACCACCTTGCCGTCTGTCCTCATGCGCGGCCCGTCAAGCAGAAAGTCAGGAAACAGGCAGTGGAGCGCCAAGAATTCATCGCAGAAGAAATCAAGAAGTTGGAAGCAGCAGGCCTTGTCAGAGGAGTGCTCCATCCCACGTGGTTGGCCAATCCTGTTGTCGTGCGCAAGGCTAATGGGAAATGTAGGCTTTGTATTGACTTCACTGATGTTAATAAAGCTTGTCCCAAAGACCCATTTCCCTTGCCGCATATTGACCAGATTGTTGACTCCACAGCCAGATGTGATTTGCTTTCATTTCTTGATGCATACTCAGGATACCATCAGATCTTCATGGCAGAAGAGGATGAAGAGAAAATCGCATTTATCACCCCGTGTGGCACGTACTGCTTCATACGGATGCCTTTCGGTTTGAAGAATGCTGGTTCAACATTCGCAAGGGTAGTCCACCACGCTTTTGAGCCGCAGATGCACAGAAATGTGGAAGCCTACATGGATGACATAGTGGTCAAGAGCAAGAACAGGGTGACCCTGGTTCAAGATTTAGACGAGACATTTGCAAATCTGCGCAAGATCAACCTCAAGCTTAACCCCGAGAAGTGCGTGTTTGGAGTCCCTTCCGGCAAGCTTCTCGGGTTCTTCGTGTCTCAGCGGGGAATTGAAGCCAATCCCGACAAGATCAAGGCCATTGAGCAGATCGAAGCACCAAAGCGTGTCAAGGATGTACGAAGGCTTGCCGGTTGCGTGGCTGCTCTCAGCAGGTTTATCTCTAGATCTGCTGAGCGCGCCCTGCCATTTTTCAAAATTTTGAAAAAGGCAGGTCCAATAAAATGGACTCTAGAGGCGGAGGCTGCGCTTCAGGACTTGAAGAGATACCTGTCCTCCACTCCAACACTTGTCGCACCTAAGCCGCAAGAGAAGTTGCTGCTGTATAGAGCGGCAACCAATCAAGTGGTTAGTGCTGCGTTAGTGGCGGAGAGGGAGGCAGATGATGAGCCAGCAACCACGGCAGATGCATCCAGCGACAATTAGGAGGCTTCGCCGACATGCTCTGGTCCCGACAAAGATGGATCTGCGCAGGAGCATGATAAGATGCAGAACAGAATGGTGCAGCGCCCAGTTTACTTTGTCAGTTCCCTTCTACAGGGGGCTAGATCAAGGTACTCTGGTGTGCAGAAGTTGCTTTTCGGCCTCCTCATGGCCTCGAGAAAGCTGCGCCATTACTTCCAAGCACATGAGGTCACAGTCGTCACTCGCTTTCTGCTGAAGAGGATACTGCAAAATCCAGAAGCGACAGGCAGGATTGTCGAGTGGGCGCTGGAACTGTCAAGCTTTGGCCTCAAGTTTGAGAGCACCTCAACTATCCAAAGCAGAGCATTGGCAGAGTTCATAGCAGAATGGACACCAACGCCAGATGAAGAAATTCCAGAGACAAGCATCCCCGTCGAAGAGGCAAGCAAAGAGTGGCTGATGTACATTGATGGTGCATTCTCGCTGCAAGGCGCCGGTGCAGGCGTGCTACTTGTCGCGCCCACCGGAGAGCACCTCAAGTACGTAGTCCAGATGCACTTTCCCAAGGAGCAAGCAACCAACAATACTGCAGAGTATGAAGGATTGCTTGCCGGTCTCAGAATCGCAGCAGACCTTGGGATCAAGAAGCTCATTGTCAGTGGTGACTCACAGCTTGTCGTCCGCCAAGTGAACAAGAACTACCAGAGTCCATTGATGGAAGCATATGTTGATGAAGTGAGGAAGCTAGAAGAGCACTTTGACGGCCCACAGATGCAGCATATCCCAAGAGCTCAGAATGACATTGCTGATGGCCTGTCAAAGTGCGCCGCACTAAAGTTACCTGTGGAACCAGGGATCTTTGTGCTCAAGTTGACTCAACCATCCGTAACACCATCAACTAGACAAAGCAAGAAGAGGAAGTTGGTTTCTGGTGACTACTTTCCGGCAGAGCTCCCCGAAGCCGCCGCCAAGAAAGTCCCCAAGATCAACACCAAGGATGCTGAGGGGCAGTCTGCTCCGGCAAGCCTTATGGTTTGTTCCGTTGAAGCAGACGCTCCCTACAAGTTTTGCTCTAGCAAGCTTGCCGGGGAACATCAAGCTCCGGCAGGGCCGCAAGTCCTTGCCGTAGAAGCGTATGTTCCCGCAGCAGCAGATGTGCCTTTAGTCCTTGTTGTCGAGCCACAAGCTCCAGCATGGGCACAGCAGATTGTCCATTTCCTTCAGACAGGAGAACTTCCCGAAGAGCAAGAAGAAGCAGAAAAAGTAGCCCGGCAGTCAAGTATGTACCAGTTTGTCGATAGCATACTGTACAGAAGAAGACTCAACGGTGTGAAATTGAAGTGTATTTGCCGGGAAGATGGACAAAAGCTGTTGGCAGAGATACATGGAGGCATATGTGGCCACCACATTGGCGCAAGAGCACTTGCCGGCAAAGCTTTCCGGCAAGGTTTCTTTTGGCCGACAGCCCTCCAGGATGCAACTGCACAAGTAACCAAGTGTGAAGCGTGCCAGTTCCACTCCAAACAGATACACCAGCCAGCTCAAGCTCTCCAGACGATCCCTTTATCCTGGCCATTTTCGGTCTGGGGGCTCGATATCCTCGGCCCTTTCCCCCGAGCTGTCGGGGGCTTTGAGTACTTGTACGTCGCAATCGACAAGTTCACAAAGTGGTCGGAAGTGCAGCCAGTGAGGAAGGTGACAGCACAGTCAGCAGTCAAGTTCTTCAGGTCAATTGTTTGCCGTTTCGGGATCCCTAACAGGATCATCACCGACAACGGCACGCAATTCACGAGCCGCACCTTCATGCAGTACGTCCAAGACCTTGGGCCCAAGGTCTGCTTCGCTTCTATTGCTCATCCGAGAAGCAACGGTCAAGCAGAGAGGGCGAATGCTGAAGTGCTGCGCGGGCTCAAGACCAGAACTTTCGACAGGCTGCGCAAGTGCGGAAGAAACTGGATTGAGGAGGTGCTGGTGGTTCTTTGGTCGATCAGAACGACACCAAATCAAGCCACTGGCCAGACGCCTTTCGCTCTAGTCTATGGAGCGGAGGCAGTTCTCCCCACGGAACTCGTATACGGATCGCCTCGAGTGCTCGCTTATGATGAGCTTGAGCAAGAACAGCTGCGACAAGACGACGCGCTGCTCCTTGAGGAAGATCGTCTTCAGGCTGCTGTACGAGCTGCTCGATACCAGCAAGCTTTGCGCCGCTACCATAGCCGCAAAGTTAAGGCCAGAAGCTTCGAGGAAGGCGACCTTGTTCTTCGGCGCGTTCAGTCCGCCAAGAATTCCAACAAGTTGACGCCGGAGTGGGAAGGCCCTTATCGGGTGAAACGAGTCACAAGGCCCGGCGCTGTCCGCCTTGAGACCGAAGATGGCATTCCGGTGAGCAACTCCTGGAACATAGCACATCTTCGTAAGTTTTTCCCGTAGGGCGCGGTTGCCGGAACCCCGTTCCGGCAACCACCTTTTGTACAAGTCTTGCCGCTGTTGCATGTAATCCTTTGTACAAAGTCGGGCGCAGATCCCGTGCATAAATAAAACCCCATGTGATCCGCACAACTTGTCCATTTCATGCATCAGTTTTCTTTCTTGCATGCGTTATCTGACACTTTGTGCAGCACCTACATCCGGTAAGCAATAACAAGCCGAAGGGCTCCATATCATTATTTTCTCTTCTTTCTTCTTTTCAACAAAGGAAAAGAAGGTTCCCTCGCACACAAGTTTGCCGGGGGGAAGGAGAAGATTGTGGTATGGACCAGGCGTCGTTCAAGCAAAATTTTGCCTTGCCGAGAAGCAAACGACAGAAAAGCTAAGTTGCCAAAGTTTGAGCAATCAGTTTTTAAATTTTTGAGTTATTTTCCTTGAACGACCCTGCTTTGTATGGAGAACCTGTGCGCGGAGGAACCAACTCGTGGCTAGTTTCGCCCTTACTTTGTTTCGAGTCCGCTCAACAACTTAAGTGTGCTGCATCTAGTCGCGACAAGGTTTCTTGTCGGAAGCAGCGCCGCCAGCAGGCTGCTGAAGTTCCGCACTCAGCGCTCGCGGCTCGGGTGCCTGCGCCGACAAGTTCCCTAGAAGCGTAGGGTAAAAACATACAAAGGAAGGAATCTAGTAGAGGAAATAACATAGCAATTGATAACAGAAGTAAAGTTATATTACAAGATAACTTGTCGCAGCTCTAACAGACTTTTTTCATAACATGATTAGCAGCGACAAGGGAAAAGAAGAAATGGGCGGCCTAGTCTACGCGGTCGCCCTCAACCCTCTTGATCTCGCTCACCTTGTCCACAATGGGTGCGACAAGGGCCTTGAGTGCGTCCCGATCGGCGTCTGGCGGCAAGGACATGAGGACGTTGGTGAAGCTGAGGCCTGGATTGCGGAAGGCCACCTTCATCAGCACCTTCTGGAGAACCCCGGCGCAGATTTTGCGCGACTCATCGGCCAGCTGCTTTGGGATCCTTTCCCGGAGCCGCTGGAGTGCCGTCGCCACGCCCTTGAAGAACAGGCTGAGCTTGGCGCTGGGTTGGAGATTCTCGTCGGAGGGATACCCAAAGTCCTCCATCCCCAGCTGCGCCAGCTCCTCGTTGATGACTACGGCAATATTCACCAGACCCTTGGTCCAGTGCTCCACAGTATCTCTGAATGAGTTCTGGGTAACTACAATGCTCTCCAGCAGCGCCGTGTCAGCCTTGACCTTCTCCGACAAGGTCTTCTCCCGCTCCTTGGCGGCCTCCAGCGTCTGCGTCAGCGTGGCCAGCTTCAGCTCCAGGTCTGCATTGGAATCCTTGGCGGCGCTGAGCTCCTTGCCCCTTTCAGCGAGAAGACCTTGCAGCTCACCGTGGGCGGCAGCATCCTTCTCACGCTCACGCTTGAGCGCGGCAAGCTCCTCGCCGCTCTTCCCAATGTTGGCCTCTAGCTGTGCCACCTTCTCCTCCAGCTCTTTCTTGGCGGCCTCTGCGATCGCGGCAGCGTCCTTTGCTTCCTTGAGCGCCCCGCCAAGTGCTTGCTCGCGCTCGGCGAGCTCCTCCTCGTAGCTGTCGAGGTTGGCCTTCCACTGCACCAATTCACCTTCTCACGCGGACTGCTTCTCGGCGGCCAGCCTTTGTTCCTCCTCAGCTTCGGCCTTCTCGAGAAGGAAGGCCGTGCGCTCCTCGTCGAGTCGCTCCCGCTCCTGTGCCAGGGACCGGAGAGCTTCTTGATTGTGGCCCCGGAGCTCCTCCGTGCGCTTATCCATGTCAATTCCTGCCTTCGTGACAAGCGCTTCCCGGGAAGCCAGCTTGGCTTGCCGGGCGCGGTAGAGTGATAGCAGCTTCCGCAGCAGCTGCTCCTCCTCAGGCTCGCCACTGCTGCTGCTGGGCGCGTCGACCAACGACAATCCAGTAGAGGCGAGCACCTCCCCATCGAAAGTTTCCCCCTCGACCGGCGCCCTGGAGCTCGACGCCCAGGGTAGCTTGATGAAGATATCGTCGCCGGCCTTCAAGTAGGCGCTGGGCTGGGGCTCCTCGGAGCCCGGCTCCGCAGCAGCGGCAGAGGGATCGGCGGTCGGCGCAGCGCCTGGCGCTCCTGCGGCCCCAGGGTCGTCAGTGCGATTGCCCGACCCCTCGCCGCCCTCTGTGGCGGCAGCCTTGGCGGCCTCCTTGCCGGCGGTCTCATCAGCACCAGCCCCTTCCTTGCTAGCGCCCTATGTCTCCATTGGCTCAGCAGCAGATGGGTCTGAAGAACGAAGAAGGGAGAAAAATCAATCAAAAATCCAAGAGAAGAAAATCTGAAGAAGAAGAACCCAAGGGAAAGTTTTTGGACAAGTGAATTACCTGTGCCAAGATCTGCAGTTGCGGTCTCGGCCGCCGCAGGATCGACGGTGCTGCCCCTTGCCGGAGAGTTCTCCCTTGCCGGAGAGCGCTCCCTTACCGGGAACCCCTCCCTTGGCGGCGTAGTCGAAGCAGATGGCACTTCGGGACCAGCTTCCGGGCGCTCCTGATGTGGCTGCTCTGCTCCGACACAAATCAACAAGCAAGATATCAACAAAGGAAAAAGCACTCATGCGCGCCCGACAGCAGAAAGCTAACTATGAACTTACGCTGGGGGCTGCGCTGGGGGATGCTTTGAGGAGTGGTTGCCGGGTCCGTCAAGGTGGTCTCGGACCCACCACCTACTGACACGGTGGGGTCATCCTCGATGACAATCACCGCGGCCTTGGCCCTCTTTGCCGCTCTCTGGGCCAGCGTCCTGAAAAGAAAGGAGTCCAGATTGAACCAAGTCAGATACAAGATATAAACAGCAAGATTAAAGAACTACAAGAGCACCAAAGAAACTTACTCTTCTTCCTCCTCGTCGGAGCTGAGCGCGAAAAGATCAAAGTCCGGCCCTCCTTCGGTGCGGCGAGGCGGAGGAGTAGGATCCCTTGCCCGCTTGGCGGGGGCGGTGGCAGTGGCCCGGGAAGATCCCGCTCCAGTTGCCGCTGCTGCGTGAGGCGCTCCCGCAGCAACATTGCTTGCCGCGGTAGAGCGCGTCGCACGGCTCGGCGGCTGTTGACCCGGCTGCCGCCCCGCTGCGTCCCCGGCCCTGCGAAGGCGCCTTCTTGGCAGGGCCGGGGGCTCCGCCTGTGGCAAGTTTTCTAAAGGCTCGGGCTCTTCCTCACCGGCCTTGCTCGGCTCAGCTTCAGAGCCGGCAGGCTCTTCCTCGCCAATGAACTCCGCACGCTCGGCGAGGTTTGCCGTCTCTGCCGCCTCCGCCTCCTCCACGGTGAACCCGAACACGCCTGCGGCAGCTTCGGCCGCAACCTCCTCCGCCCTAGTGGCGATGCGCTGCAGCTCCTCGTCGGTGGTGTCACGGGTGAGGCTCTTCTGCACGTCAGCGTGGACCGGCACTTCTTCCAAGTTGTCGAAGAACGCTTGCACGACGTCATCTGCAGGCTCTTGCCAAGTTGGAACGATTCCGTGTGAATCGCACAACGGCATCATGGCGCGGATCCGGTCAAGCGAAGAATTGTTGCACAATGGAACGACGCCCCTCGGCAGCGTGAATGGGTGCTGGGGGTCGCGTTTGAACAACTCCAGGAGCATTGCATCCAGCTCCAAGACGGTGAAGTTGTAGTTGAGGCCCGGCCGCAGCCTCATGATGTCCGCCGACTTCTTGAATTCCCAGGCGGGCCTCCCCCTCTCCTGCAGGGGGGCGATGCGGCGGCAGAGGAAATCTGCACCTACAGCGCCTACAGTGAGCCCGGCAAGCCTGAGGCGAAGGATCCTAGTAATGGCGATCTTCAGCCTCTCGTCTTCTGGGGCCACATTGCTCCAGTCATTGCCGCGCACTACTGGAGCTTGGAGCACGGCGGTGAAGGGCTGCGGATTCTCCTCGACGATCCAGCACCACTCCGCTCTCCACTCCTCCCACTTGCTGCGGAGCTCACCCTCCAAGTACGCCTCCTTCTTGCCGACTCTCGAGATCCAGGCGATCCCTCCGGCAAGCGGCTCTCCTCTCTCTACCCGAGGTATGAAGAAGTGGCAGAAAAGGGCAACATTAGGGTGGACTCCGACAAAGTTTTCGCACAAATGTGCGAAAACTGCCATGGTCAGAACGGCGTTGGGGTGAAGTCAAGGAGGCGAAATCCGTAGGTGTTCATGATATCGCAGAAGAACTCTGAGAAGGGTGGGCAGAGCCCGCAATAGAAGAACAACACGAAGAATGGGTACCCGTTTGGAGCCAGTTCCGAAGCAGCGGCCGGGAGTACCCTCGTGCGCGGATGCGCCCGCGTCTCCGTCGCCCAAAGGAGGTAGAAGTACTCCCTCAGCTCCTTCACGCCGAGCTGGGGGGAGAAGATCGCCCGCTCCTTCCGCAGCGCCGCGAGCCGCTGCGCCTCGGCCGACTTCACACCCTTTCCCTTGTCGGCTTTCGGAGCCATGGCGGAGGTGGTGGGGGAGGTCGACGGCGTTGGTGGTGCTGGTGGCAATGGGGGGCGGAGCGCTGCTCTCTCGGCTTTGGGAAGAAGGGGGGAGCGGCGGAGGTTCGTGAAGATGGAGTAGTAGCAACCAGCGAGGGGGAACGAACGGCCCCTGTTTCCTCTGCTTATAAAGAGGGACGGGGCGGACGTTTCGCCCTTCCGAATAAAGAACCAACCACGATCTCTCCCACGATGCCGCATTCAACGCGTGCCGTTAGGGGAGAGCGCGGTGGATACGGAGCGAGATTCGGCATGGCCCAGTCCGCGTGTGCCCGTGCCCTGTCTTGGGCCTGGCCCAACAGCGCTCGGCACCGTGTCTGAACCAGGCCCGGGGGCTCCTGTCGGTGTACTAGAATAGGGGTACCCTAGTACCCCGAACTTGTGCACGGGCAGTTGCAGCACCCCGCGGCAAGGCTTGCCGGGCGAACGCCAAGATCCTCCGTGGTTCCCTTGGAGCCATTCAAGAACAAAGTATTTAAGCTCAGGAGACAAGGCCCGGGCAAGAGGAGCTTGTCGGGAAGGCCAACCAAGGCACTTCAAGGAACTTGCCACGACGCGCCATGCGCTCCAGCAAGGCAACAAGGCCCCGGCAAGAGGAGCTTGCTGGGAAGACCAACCAAGGTACCTCGGAGCCCGGTGAGGGACAAGCCTCCGGACCCGACAAGATAACAACAGCGGCAAGGCACTTGCCGCGGCAGGCGGCCACTCTGTGCCCACGCTCCAGCGCATCCACCAACGTGTCGCTCTGGGGGCCTCTCCAGGCGCGCGTGGCGGGAGGCTGTGCAGCCAGCGGTGCGCAGTGGCATGCGAAGCTGACAAGATCACCATCGTGGTGAACGGTGGCGCCCCTAACGGTCCTTTTCTGCACTGTTCGGGCGACTCAGACGGGCATTTAATGCCCTTGTCCCCTGCCGTCAGGGTTAGGTAGGGTGCAGTGTACAAGTAACTGTACCAACCACCTCACTTTTTACATTTGTACCCTCCTCTGCGTTGCCACCTGTCGGTGATCCCTTTAGCGTATAAAAGGAGGCCCATGCGCAACGTAGAGGGGGTTCGATTCATTCGTACGCCAGAAAACACTTAGCTCTCGCGAGCAAGAACACAAGATAATACAACCAGACAAGTAGCAGTAGGAGTGTTATCTCTCCGGAGAGCTCCGAAGCTGGGTAAACTGCTCGTGTGCTTCGCCCCGATCTGCTCTTCGTGCGATCTCCGCCCCCTGCCGAACCGAAAGGGGCCCGGCCCGCCGGTCCCATAGGTGTTCGTGGATCAGTTTCCCCCGACAGAAGATTCATGGCTTTCAAGCCAAATGATCAATCTTATGGCCACATTCATGGCATAGTTTGTTCAAATGATCTCATATTGTGCACAAGGGTGCATATTGGAATGGCAAACAATGTTGCCTAAGGAAGTTTTCATTTTCGTTGGATGAAAAAACCGTTTTCCATTTTTCGAGTGCCCGAAAGGAGGTTTCTTGTGAAGGAACTACCAAATAATTGTTGAAAAATTGGACCAAATCATTTTTATAAAATACTAGGACATATTTAGTGCACAATTGACGAAATGGTTGGGTGTAAAAAATTTTGATCCACCTCTCATGAAAAAGACAAATTTCCGCCGATTCAGTTGGAAGCAGGTCAAATTTGAACTTCAGCTGCCTCATAGTTTGCTATTTATTTTTTTCCAAAAATCATTTCTACTTACATAAGGACCTACTTAATCATAAATACATGGTTTGGTGGCATACGTCGAGGTTTGGGCGATGACCGAGGGCCCCAAATCTAGAGCGCGTAAACTCGCATTCCCGTCACGTGGCCGTAATGTTGCCATGTGTTCTGGGCGGCCTAGGCATGTCTAGTGGATTGGGCACTCCCCAGGTTGGTGCTAGGAAGAAAATTACAACATAAGATTCTCACGAGGAGACCGATCGATGCTCAAACATGAATTAGCAGCCAAGTGTTTGATTAGCGGTACGGGAAATGTACATGGCTAATGGGCGTGAGTTTTGGCTGAGGATGATCAGCTACTAAGAAGACCGTGTTCACCAAATTTCAGCTCAAAAGGAGGAGCGTAGGTGGTACCTGCTTTGCAAACTACCACACTGGACATAACTATGAATGTTGAAGCTTGACTCAAAATAATGAATGGATTGAGATGGCATTTGGTGGGGGGTGGTTATTTGGGCATAGGAAAGCACTGTAGAAAATGGATACTATTTGGACATGCCAAAGTGGTACTTCCTTCACAAACTGTTGATCTGAACAGAACAGGAAAATGAATATTTTTGAATTATTTTTGAACTAGGCAAGGAAGGTTTTTACATATTTGACGAAGATATCACCCAAAGAATTTATGAGATTTTTTTGGGAATTTTGGGAATGACACAAATATAGGTTGCTTCACAACCTAGGGCAAAAACTGCCACATGGACATGACACATAGGCAAAACTGATGAGGTGGCGCCTAGTCATAGCAACCCACCACAATTTACAAGGCTATGACCATCTATATTGGTCATTAACAACTAGAAATAAGGCAGCAGACTACCGCTGTTTGCTTTATGACCATTTCGTGTAAGGAAATTATGAACTTTCTGACCAAAATGGTCGCAATGGTTTAGGGTTTGGAGCCCCCCGAACAGCTTTTGACCAATTGGTCTGAAATGGTCATAGATCTATGACCATTTCTTCCAGGGTCACTGACAGAAGGTCACTAGTTGACATATTTCTTGTAGTGCTATTGGAGGCCGGATTCATCAGAGACATAAAACATCCGGACTGGCTAGCAAACCTGGTGATGGTACCAAAGAAGGACAAATCTTGGCGCTTGTGTGTCGATTTTAAGGACCTTAACAAGGCCTGCCCAAAGGATCCCTTCCCCCTCCCCCGCATTGATCAAATCATCGATGCTACCGTAGGACACGATTCACTGTGTTTCCTCGACGCGTACTCCGGCTACCATCAAATCAAAATGGCAGAACCAGACCAAGCCGCAACGGCATTCATCACACCATACGGCCCATTCTGCTTCAACACAATGCCCTTCGGGCTAAAAAATGCCGGCGCAACATATCAGCGCATGATTTAGACATGTCTGGCAAACCAGATCGGCAAAACAGTGGAGGCATTCGTGGATGACGTGGTCGTTAAAACCAAGCATGTCGAAACTCTAGTAGATGACTTGAGGGTCACATTCGACAACCTCCGAACATATGACATCAAGCTCAATCCGGAAAAATGCGTTTTCGGGGTACCAGCCGGAAAGCTCCTGGGATTCATCGTCTCCAGTAGAGGCATCGAAGCTAATCCGGCCAAAATCCGAGCGTTGTCACAGTTGGCTACCCCAACAAACCTCAAACAAATACAAAAATTGACTGGATGCATGGCGGCTCTAAGCCGCTTTATCTCCCACTTGGGAGAAAAGGCATTACCCCTTTATCGCCTCCTCCATCGCACCGAACACTTCGAGTGGTCGGACGCCGCCACGGCCGGACTCAACGAAATAAAAGCCATATTGGCAACAAACCCAGTCCTAGCCGCACCAAACATTGGTGAACCAATGCTATTATACATTGCGGCAACTCATCAAGTAGTAAGCGCAGTGCTCATCGTCGAGCGAGAAGTGGACGGACAAAAATTCCCCCTTCAAAAGCCGGTTTACTATGTGTCCACTGTCCTTACTCCATGCAAATCACGGTACCCGCATTATCAAAAGATAGCGTACGCAGTATTTATGGCATCCCGGAAGCTGTGACACTACTTTCAAGAGTGTTCGATAACGGTAGCCTCGGAAGTACCACTTAATGATATTATAAACAACCGCGACGTGACAGGCCAGATTGCCAAATGGGCCATTGAGCTCCTCCCGTTTGACATAACTTACAAGCCACGACGAGCTATTAAGTCGCAAGTTTTGGCTGACTTCGTCGCTAAATGGACGGAAGCCGAACTCCCTAAAGAGTACGACACATATTCAAACTGGATCATGCACTTCGACGGCTCCAAAATGTTCGCCGGTCTGGGGGCTGGCGTCGTTTTGATGTCCCCAACAGGAGATACCGTTCAATAAATATTACCAATAATGTATACTGACTCCAACAACGCAGGCGAATACGAGGCCCTTCTACATGGTCTCCGGATGGCAGTATCCATGGGCATTCAATGCCTAGAGGTGCGCGGGGATTCGAACCTCACTATATCCCAAATAAATGGAGACTTCGACGCCAAGGATCCAAAAATGGCAGCTTATTGCAATGTCGTCCTAAAAATGTCAGCTCGGTTCGAGGGGCTCGAATTTCACCATGTGGCTCGGGAAAACAATCAGGCGGTGGATATCCTCGCCCGCATCGGCGCAAAATGTGACACGGTACCTCCCAACATATTTCTGGAACGGCTCTTCAAGCCATCCGTAGCATGGGAAGGGGACACCGGTAACAACAGCCCGGACCCGGCCAAAATACCCGAGACCGAACTCTCTGACACAATCGGAGGCTCCGCCACCGAAATAACACAATCAGCCCACGAAATAATGGCCATTGTTGCCCCGTGGACAGAACCATTCCTAGCCTACTAAACTAGACAGGAACTTCCGGATGACCAATATGAGGCATGCTTCATAGTGCGGTGATCCAAGGCCTACAGGGTCCACGAGGGAGAATTGTACAAAAAAGCGCTACTGGAGTCCTTGAACGGTACATCTCCGAAGAGGAAGGGCGGAACCTTTTGGCAAAAATTCATGCCAGACTCAGTGGTCATCACGCCGCAGCCCGGGCTCTTGTAAGCAAGGCCTTCCGTACAGGATTCTATTGGCCAACGGCCCAGGCAGACGCACAGGACTTGGTGCAATGTTGCGCCGGTTGCCAGCTCTTTGCAAATCAAAGCCACATGCCACCCACCGCCCTCCGAACAATCCCCATTACATGGCCCTTCGTGGTCTGGGGGCTTGACATGGTTGGACCCCTTAAAGGGGGAACCCACAAGAAAAAATACTTATTGGTCATGGTGGATAAATTCACCAAATGGATAGAGGCCAAACCGGTTAAAACAGCCGAATCCGGATCGGTGATAGATTTCATATCCGGGGTTGTACACCGTTACGGCATCCCTCACAGCATCATCACTGATAACGGCACGAACTTCACGGCCGATGAGGTAAAACTCTGGTGCAGCAAAATGGGCATCAAGCTCGATTATGCTTCAGTCTATCACCCACAAACCAACGGTCAAGTCGAACGAGCAAATGGTCTTATAATGAGTGGCATTAAACCCAGATTAGTGCGCTCCTTAACGGAGTCTGACACGCATTGGGTAGAGGAGCTCGACTCCGTACTCTGGGGGATGCGGACCACGCCGAATCGTAGTACCGGATACACATCGTTTTTTATGGTGTACGGCGCAGAGGCAGTCCTGCCCTGTGACTTAATTCATGAGTCACCTCGAGTGCGCGTGTACGAAGAAAGAGAAGCCGAGCTCGATCGGCAGGACAGTCTGGACACCTTGGAGGAAGAGCGCGACGTAGCCAAAGCCTGTTCCGCATTTTACCAGCAACAGGCTCGTAGATACCAAAGCAGAGAAGTACAGGCCAAAACTTATAACGTTGGTGAACTAGTTCTCCGGCTGCTGGATAAGAAAAAGAACAAGCTAGAGCACAAATGGGAAGGTCCCTTCATCATCGACCAAGTTCTGACCGACGGAGCGTACCGACTGCGGGATGCATCGACTAGTCGACTCGAGCCGAACCCATGGAACGCAGTCAGGCTCCGAAGATTCTACGCCTAGCACCGGACTTTATGTTAGTCCCCTCCCTTTGTCCATTTTCTGCATATGCGTCATCTGTCTTGTTTCCCTTTCTTTCTTTTATTTCTCTAGGCCTCCAAGGGTCACCTTGTGCCTCACTTGTACATTATAGATATGCTAGCCGCACTCTATACACCTGGGGGCTTCTTTCACAAAAGCTTAGATTATTCACCTGGGCATCACGCCCAACACATGCGTTATACTTCCACATGTACCTTTTTTTCACCATTATATGCATCGATATGACTTAAGTTTTGGCCAAGCTGGGTTGCCTGGCTCTTGAATTTATGCCCTATGTTCCCGTTAATTCGGCCAGGGCATAAGGGGAGCACCTCTACGATTGTTACCGCCGGGTCAGCCAGACGTGTACCTCAAACTGGGTGAAGCCGAAAGCTAGCGTTCTTAAGAGAATATTCGGTCGGTGAACAAAAGATGACTTTTAATTATTATCCATATCTGCCCCCAGATGTTTTTTCTACGCTTCTTGTCGCAGTCCGGACATGCACTTTAGGGCATGCCTACCCAGGGAAAGTAACCCTTAACAGAACTATTCTCTCTGGAAGATGTTTCTTACTACCCATGTAATATAACATAACTAGTAGGGCACTTGTCTCATAAAGCACTAATGACCCCTACGTCTGGTCTCCACGCATGCCCCGGTTCTTACATAACCGAAAGGGTATTCGGATACACTCCGGACTGTCGGGTCCCGAGGTTGAAGCGAAAAGGTCCGCCACGACAAACGATCTACAATCCAGCTAGAAGGCATCATACATGTCACTTTAAAATTACATAGTCAATTTAACTGGTTGAATTCCTCTTCAATGCCATCCAATAGGCTGTCTAGTCTACAGTCCTGTTGGGAATACTTTGCGGCCAATTCTACTTGGCCGTACACTAAACTGATAGGGATCTCCTTGCCATCAGGCCCCACAGGTCCGACTTCGGCCATGTGGTTCGGGTCAGCCTTCGTGTACCGTGTCTTCACCATTGCCCAGGCTTCCCTGGCACCCTGACGGCAGGCTGATATATTCCATAATCGGAAGCGCCGCCGTGCTCCCTTCGGCCTTTCTGCAAGCTCTCCAAGGCCTTCGGGTATGGAGACAGACGGCCACAAGGCCTGGGCGACGCCTTGCATCACCTGCCAAACTCGTTCATGCAACTGCGAGAGCTCGGGAAGAACATCACCCGTCGAACCAGGCATCTCTTCGGCAGGACGACCTATAAGCATAACTACAAACATAACTCTGTCAGCCAGCTTCAACGCCGAACTCTTTTTTCAAAGTTCGTTCAAGCACTTACTAAATATGCCGCGTCGAAGCCGCCAATTCTCCTTAACAGAGTCCGACAGTTGGGCACGAACATCTTTTAGTTCCATGCCCAGCTTGGTGTTGGCATCTTGGAGATCATTCTTCTCCTGCCTCACCCTCGTCAGCACGCTCTCACAGGCCTTCGGCTGGTGTATGAGCTGTTGCTTATCCGGATTTACTCCAGCGTCATCTGCAATTTCATCGTCAGATCTGCATATACGTCGCACTCTAATACGATACTTATCATTCAAAGGATATGTTACCAGAGGGGGTCTTCTTGGGCTCCCCCGCTGCGGCTAGTGCGGCATGCAGTTGGGCTTTGCACTCTTCCAGCTCCTAGGACAGTTGAGTATTCTTTTTTGTAAGAACCTGCATAACAAATGATCCTTAAATCAGTTATCCTAACTGTTTCAAGTCTCAAGGGCTATTGATATATATAATCATCAAATACCTAACTACGGGATCAGCTCCTATGATAAAATCGCTAGAATAAATACCTAACTACGAGAATATGAAATGGATGGGCAATAAAAAGTCTCCGCTTACCCAGCCCGGAGGATTATACATAGAAAATCCGCCCTGCGGGTTGACATGAAGGAATTCCTCCTCTTCTCCCTTGTACAAAGTGGATAAGATCTTTAATAGATCGGCAGCTGATCCCGACCCTTTGCAACCTTGGCGGGTTGCGTCATCCTCCCCATTGAAATCCCACATGGGGTGGCCTCTGTACTGATGCGGCTGCACCCCCCGCATGATGCATGTGGCCATGACCTCGATCATGGTCAATCCGAATCGAGCTAAAAAACTTATCCGGCTCATCAGGTAAAGAATGTCCCTATCATCTTCCTCCAGGGAGCTCTGTGGACGCCAGCTCAGGTGCTTCTTCAAAGGGGCGTTGTCGAACTCCGGAAGGCCGGTCCGAATAGGGTCCGGGAGGGGGACATCTTCTATGTAGAACCATTCTGAAGGCCAGTCTTCGGACGTCTTCTTCGGGGTCCCAGACAGGTATCCAGTCCCGGCAATACGCCACACTTCGGCTCCGCCCACTTGATATATTGATCCCTTCTTAGAACAGGGCACAAGGCATAACAGCTTCTTCCACAGAGCGAAATGAGCCTCACAGCCCACAACCAACTCGCAAAGGGCTACGAATCCCGCGATATGCAGCAGGGAGGCAGGCGTAAGGTTGTGCAACTGGAGGCCGTAGAACTCCAGAAGCCCTCGGAGAAACGGATGAATTGGGAAACCGAGCCCTCATACCAAATAAGGGACAAGGCATACCCGCTCTCCCTTGGAGGGATTGGGACAGCTCTCCGCTTGCTCTCCGCCATTGTAGGTGGCAAGCTCGGCTCAAACCGGGACCAGGTACGCTGGGGGAAGAAATCCCTTGGACTGAAGCATCACCAATTTGCTGTGCGGGATGGAACATCTCTCCCAATCTCCCGGTTTGGAGCTAGGGTGCGAGAGGACGAGCTGCGTCGACCGGCCATGATGGAATGGATCTCTGTCGGGTGCGCTCCGATGAAGGCTCGCCAAGGGGAGGATGGTGTGATTTGGATCTGAATCCTCGTCTTTTTAAATCGGCGGCTCATTCACACAACTAGGGGGGTAAATATGAAAACACCCTGGCTCTTCACATTCGCTCGACACGTGGAAAGTGTCCATTATTGGGCGTGGAAGTCGAGGAGTAAAAACATTCACAAGAAACCGGACATTATTTTGACAGGTACACATAATTTGGAGAGGAACCTGCCTTGCAATGCCGAAGACAATACTGCGCACCGGACTCGTCGCCATTGAAGCCTGGTTCGGGGGCTACTAAGGGAGTCCTGGATTAGGGGGTCTCCGGACAACCGTACTATCTCCATTGGCCGGACTTTTAGACTATGAAGATACAAGATTGAAGACTTCTTCTCGTGTCTGGATGGGACTCTACTTGGCGTGGAAGGCTAGCTAGGCAATACGTATATGGATATCTCCTCCTTTGTAACCGACCTTGTGTAACCCCAACCCTCTCCGGTGTCTATATAAACCGAAGGGTTTTAGTCCGTAGGACAACAATCACAACATACAATCATACCATAGGCTAGCTTCTAGGGTTTAGCCTCTCTGATCTTGTGGTAGATCTACTCTTGTACTACCCATATCATCAATATTAATCAAGTAGGACATAGGGTTTTACCTCCATCAAGAGGGCCCGAACCTGGCCTAGATGCACAGTTCGGGACCCCCTACCCGAGATCCGCCGATTTTGACACTGACATCTATGCTATGGGTTAGTCACCGCCAAGCACTCTAACCCCTAACACAGAGATAGAGTCAACCTAGCATGCATGCTAAAACTTAGGGTGCCAGCGCTTCATTTATTTATGCTCAGGGTCTGCTCCTGGCTTTGTTCAAAGGGTTGCATGCCTTGCTGGCAAGGCTTGTACAAAAGGTGGTTTGCTGGGGATACCGGCAACCGCGCCTTATGTGTAAAACTTGCGAAGATGTTCGATGTTCCAGGAGTTGCTCACTGGAGTACCATCTTCGGTCTCCAAACGGACTACGCCGGGCCTGGTGACTCGTATTACCCAATAAGGGCCTTCCCACTTTTGCGTCAACTTGTTGGAGTTCTTGGCCGACTTAGCGTGCTAAAGAACAAGGTCGCCTTCCTCAAAGCTTCGGGCATGAACCTTGCGGCTTTGATAGCGGTGCAAGGCTTGCTGGTAGCATGTAGCTCACACAGCCGCCCGAGGACGATCTTCCTCAAGGAGTGTTGCGTCATCTTGCCGCAACTGCTCTTGCTCAAGCTCATCATAAGTGAGCACTCGAGGTGACCCGTGCGTCAGTTCCGTGGGGAGAACTGCTTCTGCCCTGTAAACGAGGGAGAAAGGGGTCCGGCCAGTGGCTTGATTTGGTGTCGTTCTGATTGACCAAAGAACCACTGGCAATTCATCAATCCAGCGCCGTCCGCACTTGCGTAGCCTGTCAAAAGTTCTTGTCCGGAGGCCTCACAATACTTCAGCATTCGCCCTCTCAGCCTGGCCGTTGCTTCATGGGTGTGCAACAGAAGCAAAACAGACCTTGTTGCCGAGGTCTTAGATGTACTACATGAAGGTCCGGCTCGTGAACCGCGTGTCGTTGTCGGTGAAGACTCTATTTGGCACGCCAAAAGGGCAGACTAGTCCCTTGAAGAACTTGATGGCCAACTGCGCTGTCACTTTTATCACTGCATCCACCTCCGACCACTTTGTGAACTGGTCGATGTCGACGTACAAGTACTCAAAGCCACCGACAGCACTGGGAAATGGCCCCAATATGTCGATCCCCCAGATCGAGAATGGCCAGGACAGAGGGATTCTCTGAAGAGCTTGAGCTGGTTGATGATGCTTCTTTGAATGGAACTGACACGCTTCACACTTCGTTACTAAGGCCGTTGCATCTTGGAGGGCAGTGCGTCAGAATAAACCTCGCCGAAATGCCTTGCCATCAAGGGGCCTTGACCCTATGTGGGAGCCACATATGCCTCCGGGGATCTTTGCCAACAGCCCCAGTCCTTCCTCCTGGGGAATGCACTTCAATTGCACACTGTTCGGCCTTTTTCTATACAAAACATCGTCGACGAACTGATACATGACAGATCGACGGGCTACCTTCTCCGCCTCTTCCTGCTCCTCAGGAAGTTCCCCTGTTTGGAGGAATCGGATGGTATGCTATGCCCATAACGGAGCCTGAGGCTCGATGACAAGGGCTAAAGGTGTTTCCTCTGCCATGGGAGCGGCTATCTCTATGGCCAGGGCTTGATGCCCTGCCAGAGTCTGTTGCCCCATGGCAGGCCCAGTGTCCACGTCAACGTCTTCGCCAGTGGCTCCTGGGAGCTCGGCGGGAAAGGACTTGTCGGGGCCTGATTTCCTTCGCTTGTTCTACCTTGTCGATGGTTCAATGGATGGTTGAGTTAATCGAAGCACAAAAGTACCTGGTTCCACAGGCAATTTGAAGGCAGCGCGTTTCGACAAGTATTCAGCGATGTCGTTCTCCACTCAGGGAACATGCTCCGCTTGTATACCGTCAAAACCCTCTTCCAGCTACCTCACTTCATCTACGTAGGCCTCCATCAATGGGCTTTTATAATCTTTGTTAACTTTCTTGACGACGCTGTGAATCACCCCTGACGATGATCTTCTTGATTCCGAGGTCTGCCGGGATCCTGAGACCGGCAAGCAACCCCTCGTATCCAGAAGTGTTGTTTGTTGACATCTCCCTGGGGAAGTGCATCTGGACTACATACTTGAGGTGCTCCCCGGTTATGTCTACTACACAACCTTCTTCTTGTAAATGTTGTTGGGCCTCCAAGTGCAGAGGTTTGTAGGATAGTAGCAAATTTCCCTGAAGTGGATGACCTAAGGTTTATCAATCCGTAGGAGGCGTAGGATGAAGATGGTCTCTCTCAAGCAACCCTGCAACCAAATAACAAAGAGTCTCTTGTGTCCCCAACACACCCAAAACAATGGTAAATTGTATAGGTGCCCTAGTTCGGCAAAGAGATGGTGATACAAGTGGTATATGGATAGTAGATAATAGTTTTCGTAATCTGAAAATATAAAAACAGGAAGGTAATGAATGATAAAAGAGAGCGGAAACGGTATTGCAATGTGTTGAAACAAGGCCTAGGGTTCATACTTTCACTAGTGCGAGTACTCTCAACAATAATAACATAATTGGATCATATAGCTATCCCTCAACATGCAACAAAGAGTCAGTCCAAAGTGACTAATAACGGAGAACAAATGAATAGATTATGGTAGGGTACGAAACCACCTCAAAGTTGTTCTTTCCAATCAATCTGTTGGGCTATTCCTATAAGTGTCACAAACAACCCTAGAGTTCGTACTAGAATAACAACTTAAGACACAAATCAACCAAAACCCTAATGTCACCTAGATACTCCAATGTCACCTCAAGTGTCCGTGGGTATGATTATATGATATGCATCACACAATCTCAGATTCATCTATTCAACCAACACATAGAACCTCAAAGAGTGCCCCAAAGTTTCTACCGGAGAATCACGACGAAAACGTGTGCCAACCCCTATGCTTAGGTTCATGGGCGGAACCCACAAGTTGATCACCAAAACATACATCAAGTGAATCACGTGATATCCCATTGTCACCACAGATACGCGCGGCAAGACTTACATCAAGTGTTCTCAAATCTTTTAAAAACTCAATACGATAAGATAACTTCAAAGGGGAAACTCAATCCATTACAAGAGAGAGAGGGGGAGGAAACATCATAAGATCCAACTATAATAGCAAAGCTCGCGATACATCAAGATCGTATCACCTCAAGAACATGAGAGAGAGAGAGATCAAACACATAGCTACTGGTACATACCCTCAGCCCTGAGGGAGAACTACTCCCTCCTCGTCACGGAGAGCACCGGGATGATGAAGATGGCCACCGGAGAGGGATTGCCCCCTCCGGTAGGGTGCCCGAATGGGTCTAGAATGGTTTTCGGTGGCTACGGAGGCTTCTGGTGGCGGAACTCCCGATCTATTGTGCTCCCTGATAGTTTTTGGGTATATGGTATATAGGCGGAAGAAATACATCAGGGGATCCACGAGGGGCCCACAAGGGTGGAGGGCGCACCCAGGGGGTGGGCGCGGCCCCTACCTCGTGCCTTCCTCGTTTGTTCCCTTACGTACACTCCAAGTCTTCTGGACTGGTTCCGTTCCAAAAATAAGTTCCGTGAAGTTTCAGGTCAATTGGACTCCGTTTGATTTTCCTTTTCTGCGATACTCTAAAACAAGGAGAAAAAACAGAAACTGGCACTGGGCTCTGGGTTAATAGGTTAGTCCCAAAAATCATATAAAATAGCATATAAATGCATATAAAACATCCAATGTTGATAATATAAGAGCATGGAACAATAAAAAATTATAGATACGTTGGAGACGTATCATCATCCTCAAGCTTAATTCCTGTTCGTCCTCGAGTAGGTAAATGATAAAAACGGAATTTTTGATGTGGAATGCTACCTAACATATTTCTCTATGTAACTCTCTTCATTTTGGCATGAATGTTCAGATCCATAAGATTCAAGACAAAATTTTAATATTGACATAAAACTAATAATACTTCAAGCATACTAACTAAGCAATCATGTCTTCTCAAAATAACATGGCCGAAGAAAGTTCATCCCTACAAAATCATATAGTTTGGTCATGCTCCATTTTCGTCACACAAGAATGCTCTCATCATGCACAACACCGATGACAAGCCAAGCAATTGTTTCATACTTTAGTAATGTCAAACTTTTTCAACTTCCACGCAATACATGAGCGTGATCCATGGATATAGCACTATGGGTGGAATATAATATAATGAGGGGGTTATGTGGAGAAGACAAAATGGAGAAAGTCTCACATCGACGCGGCTAATAAATGGGCTAGGGAGATGCCCATCAATTGATGTCAATTCAAGGAGTACGGATTGCCATGCAATGGATGCACTAGAGCTTTAAATGTATGAAAGCTCAACAAAAGAAACTAAGTGGGTGTGCATCCAACTTGCTTGCTCACGAAGACCTAGGGCACTTGAGGAGGCCCATTGTTGGAATATACAAGCCAAGTTCTATAATGAAAATTTCCCACTAGTATATGAAAGTGACAAAACAAGAGACTCTCTATCATGAGGATTATGGCGCTACCTTGAAGCACAAGTGTGGAAAAAGGATAGTAGCACTGTCCCTTTTTATTTTTATTTTTTTATTTGGCCTTTCCTTTTTTTATTTGGCCTTTCTTTTTTATTTGGCCTTTTTACCTTTTTTTTGGGACAATGCTCTATGAATGATGATCATCACAGTTCTATTTATTTACAACTCAATGATTACAACTCGATACTAGAACAAAGTATGACTCTATATGAATGCCTCCGGCGGTATACTGGGATAGGAATGAATCAAGAGTGACTTGTATGATAAATTATGCATGGTGGCTTTGCCACAAATACGATGTCAACTACGTGATCATGCAAGGCACTATGACAATGATGAAGTGTGTCATAATAAACGGAATGGTGGAAAGTTGCATGGCAATATATCTCGGAATGGCTATGGAAATGCCATAATATGTAGGTATGGTGGCTGTTTTGAGGAAGATATAAGGAGGTTTATGTGTGATAGAGCGTATCATATCACGGGGTTTGGATGCACCGGCGAAGTTTGCACCAACTCTCAATGTGAGAAAGGGCAATGCACGGTACCGAAGAGGCTAGCAATGATGGAAGGGTGAGAGTGCGTATAATCCATGGACTCAACATTAGTCATAAAGAACTCACATACTTATTGCAAAAATCTACAAGTCATAAAAAACCAAGCACTACATGCATGCTCCTAGGGGGATAGATAGGTAGGAAAAGACCATCACTCGTCCCCGACCGCCACTCATAAGGAAGACAATCAAATAACACCTCATGTTTCAAATTTGTTACACAATGTTACCATACGTGCATGCTATGGTACTTGCAAACTTCAACACAAATATTTCTCAAATTCACAACTACTCAACTAGGACAACTTTAATATCACTATCTCCATATCTCAAAACAATCATCAAGTATCAAACTTCTCTTAGTATTCAATGCACTTATATTGAAGTTTTTATTATATCCCTCTTGGATGCCCATCATATTAGGACTAATTTCATAACCAAAGCAAATTACCATGCTGTTCCAAAGACTCTCAGAATAATATAAGTGAATCATGAGAGTTCATCTATTTCTACAAAATAAAACCACCACCGTGCTCTAAAAAGATATAAGTGAAGCACTAGAGCAAATGACAAACTAGTCCGAAAGATATAAGTGAAGATCAATGAGTAGTCGAACAATTATGCAACTATGTGAAGACTCTATAACATTTAAGAATTTCAGATCTTGGTATTTTATTCAAAAATCAAGCAAAACAAAATAAAATAAAATGACGCTCCAAGCAAAACACATATCATGTGGCGAGTAAAAATATAGCTCCAAATAAAGTTATCAATGAACGAAGACGAAAGAGGGGATGCCATCCGGGGCATCCCCAAGCTTAGGCTCTTGGTTGTCCTTGAATATTAATTTGGGGTGCCTTGGGCATCCCCAAGCTTAGGCTCTTTACACTCCTTATTCCATAGTCCATTGAATCTTTACCCAAAACATGAAAACTTCACAACACAAAACTTAACAGAAAACTCGTAAGCTCCATTAGCGAAAGAAAAGAAAACACCACTTCAAGGTACTGTAATGAACTCATTATTTATTTATATTGGTGTTAAACCTACTGTATTCCAACTTATCTATGGTTTATAAACTCTGTTACTAGCCATAGATTCATGAAAATAAGCAAACAACACACGAAAATCAGAATCTGTCAAAAACAGAATAGTCTGTAGTAATCTGAATCCAACATATACTTCTGGAACTCATAAAATTATCAAATAAATTGTTGGCCTTGATAAATTTATCTATTAATCATCTTCAAAAACAATTAACTAAATAGCACTCTCCAATAAAAACTGGCAGCAATTCTCGTGAGCTCTAAATTTTCTGTTTTTTACAGCATGATCGCAAAGACTTTCCCCAAGTCTTCCCAAAGGTTCTACTTGGCACAAACACTAATTAAAACTTAGAAACTCAATCATAACAGAGGATAGATGATTAATTTATTTCTAAACAGGAACAAAAGGCAAGGAACAAAAATAAAGTTGGGTTGCCTCCCAACAAGCGCCATCGTTTAATGCCCCTAGCTAGGCATGATGATTTCAACGATGCTCACATAAAAGATAAGAATTGTAACATAAAGAGAGCATCATGAAGAATATGACTAACACATTTAAGTCTAACTCACTTTCTATGCATATGGATTTTGTGATCAAACAACTTGTGGGAACAAGAATCAACTTGCATAGGAAGGTAAAACAAGCATAACTTCAAAATTTTAAGCACATAGAGAGGAAACTTGATATTATTGCAATTCCTACAAGCATATGTTCCTCCCTCATAATAATTTTCAGTATAATCATGAATGAATTCAACAATATAACCAGCACCTAAAGGATTCTTTTCATGATCTACAAGCATATAAATTTTATTACTCTCCACACAAACAGAATTCTTCTCATGAATAATAGTGGGAGCAAACTCAACAAAATAATTATCATGTGAGGCATAATACAATTGAAAACTAAAACCATGATGACAAGTTTCATGGATATCATTATTCTTTATAGCATACAATTCATCACAATAATCATCATAGATAGCAACTTTGTTCTCATAATCAATTGGAACCTCTTCCGGAATACTGGAATCATTACTAAATAAAGTCATGACCTCTCCAAATCCACTTTCATAAATATAATCGTCATAAATAGGAGGCATGCTTTCATCATAATAAATTTGCTCATCAAAACTTGGGGGGAAAATATTATCTTCGTCAAACATAGCTTCCCCAAAGCTTGTGGCTTTGCATATCATTAGCATCATGGATATTCAAGGAATATATACTAACAACATTGCAATCATGCTCATCATTCAAATATTTAGTGCCAAACATTCTAATGCATTCTTCTTCTAGCACTTGAGCACAATTATCGGAATCCTTATTCTCATGATAGATATTAAAAAGATAAAGCATATGAGGCAAACTTAATTCCATTTTTAATTTTCTTTTATAAACTAAACTAGTGATAAAACAAGAAGCTAAAAGACTCGATTGCAAGATCTAAATATATGCCTTGAAGCACTGACCTCCCCGGCAACGGTGTCAGAAAAGAGCTTGATGTCTACTACACAACCTTCTTCTTGTATACGTTGTTGGCCCTCCAAGTGCAGAGGTTTATAGGACAGTAGAAAATTTCCCTCAAGTGGATGACCTAAGATTTATCAATCCGTAGGAGGCGTAGGACGAAGATGGCCTCTCTCAAGCAACCCTGGAACCAAATAACAAAGAGTCTCTTGTGTCCCCAACACACCCAATACAATGGTAAATTGTATAGGTGCAGTAGTTCGGCGAAGAGATGGTGATACAAGTGGTATATGGATAGTAGATAATAGCTTTTGTAATCTGAAAATATAAAAACATCAAGGTAACTAATGATAAAAGTGAGCGCAAACGATATGGCAATGCGATGAAACAAGGCCTAGGGTTCATACTTTCACTAGTGCAAGTCCTCTCAACAATTATAACATAATTGGATCATATAACTATCCCTCGGCATGCAACAAAGAGTCACTCCAAAGTCACTAATAGCGGAGAATAAACGAAGTGATTATGCTAGGTTACGAAACCACCTCAAAGTTATTCTTTCCAATCAATCCATTGGGCTATTCCTATAAGTGTCAAAAACAGCCCTAGAGTTCGTACTAGAATAACACCTTAAGACACAAATCAACCAAAACCCTAATGTCACCTAGATACTCCAATGTCACCTCAAGTATCCGTGGGTATGATTATATGATATGAATCACACAATCTAAGATTCATCTATTCAACCAACACATAGAACCTCAAAGAGTGCCCCAAAGTTTCTACCGGAGAATCACGATGAAAACGTGTGCCAACCCCTATGCATAGGTTCATGGGCGGAACCCACAAGTTGATCACCAAAACATACATCAAGTGAATCACGTGATATCCCATTGTCACCACAGATACGTGCGGCAAGACTTACATCAAGTGTTCTCAAATCTTTTAAAAACTCAATTTGATAAGATAACTTCAAATGGGAAACTCAATCCATTACAAGAGAGAGAGAGAGGGATAAAACATCATAAGATCCAACTATAATAGCAAAGCTCGCGATACATCAAGATCGTATCACCTCAAGAACACGAGAGAGAGAGAGAGAGAGATCAAACACATTGCTACTGGTACATACCCTCAGCCCCGAGGGAGGACTACTCAATCCTCGTCATGGACAGCACCGGGATGATGAAGATGGCCACCGGAGAGGGATTGCCCCCTCCGGCAGGGTGCCGGAACGGGTCTAGATTGGTTTTTGGTGGCTACGGAGGCTTCTGGCGGTGGAACTCCCGATCTATTGTGCTCCCTGATAGTTTTAGGGTATATGGATATATATAGGCGGAAGAAATACATTAGGGGAGCCACGAGGGGCCCACGAGGGTGGAGGGCGCACCCCCTGCCTCGTGCATTCCTTGTTGCTTCCCTTACGTACACTCCAAGTCTTCTGGATTGCTTCCGTTCCAAAAATAAGTTCCGTGAAGTTTCAGGTCAATTGGACTCTGTTTGATTTTCCTTTTCTACGATACTCTAAAACAAGGGAAAAACAGAAACTGGCACTGGGCTCTGGGTTAATAGGTTAGTCACAAAAATCATATAAAATAGCATATAAATGCATATAAAACATCCAAGGTTGATAATATAATAGCATGGACAAATCAAAAATTATAGATACATTGGAGACGTATCACCCGGTGGGTGCCACGAGCTACACACAAGCACTGGCGCCTTGCAGCGAGAAAGCCCCATCAAAGTACATAATCCAGTCGCGACTTGTTTCCTTGCCGGGGAGAGTGGCCTCCTGAATCTCCTCGTCGGGAGTTGAGGTCCATTCCGCAATGAACTCCGCCAAGACTCTACTCTTAATTGTCAAAGTGCTTTGAAACTTCAAACCAAAGCTTGACAGTTCCAAAGCCCATTCCACAATCCTCCCGGTTGCGTCTAGGTTATGCAATATCCTTTGCAACGGGAAGCGGGTGACGACGGTGATTTCGTGTGCTTGGAAGTAATGACACAGCTTCCTCGAGGCCATAAGGAGGCCTAAGAGAAATTTCTGCACACCGGAGTACCTCGACCTAGCCCCCTGCAAGAGGGAGCTGACATAGTAAACCGGGTGCTGCATCATCTTCTTCTTCTGCACTATTTCATTCGGTTGCGTCGCTTTTGCTTCTCCAGCGCCAGAGTCTGCCGGCGGCCTTGCCTTATCGGCACTAGGCCCTGCCGGGGGGAGCTCCGGTTTGCCATCCGCCAGCCTTGCTGTTGCAATTGCCTCTTCGTCGACCTCCCTCTGTGCCACTAGCGTGGTGCTGACCACTTGGTTCGTTGCCGCTAGATATAGCAGCAATGGTTCTTGTGGTTTAGGCACAACCAGTATTGGCGTAGATGAGAGGTACTTCTTCAAATCATGCAGGGCCACCTCGGCCTCTGGGGTCCATTCCATTGGGCCCGCCTTTTTCAAGATTTTGAAAAAGGGAAGGGCACGTTCAGCAGACTAGGAGATGAATCTGCTCATGGCGGCAACGCAGCCAGCGAGCTGACATACATCCTTGATCTGCCTAGGTGCCTCGATCTGCTCAATGGCCTTGATCTTGTCTGGATTCGCCTCGCTCCCACACTGTGACACCAAGAACCCGAGAATTTTGCCGAACAGAACGCCGAAGACACACTTCTCAGGATTAGCTTGAGGCTGATCTTGCGCAAATTTGCAAACATCTCTTGCAAATCTTGTACGAGTGTTGCCCTCTTCCATGTTTCTATGTAGCTGGGGCTCAAAACCAATTTGGACTACTCTTACAAAGGTTGAGCCAACCCTCTTCAACCCGAAAGGCATTCACAAGAAACAATATGTACCACATGGGGTGATGAATGTTGTCTTCTCTTCATCTTCTCTCGCCATGAAGATCTGGTGGTATCCTGAGTAGGCGTCAAGGAACGATAACAAGTTGCACCCGGCCGTGGAGTCAACAATGTGGTCAATGCGCAAAAATGGGAAAGGGTCCTTCGGACAGGCCTTATTGATATCTATGTAATCAATACACAACCTCCACTTCCCATTTGCCTTGTGCACCACCACCGGATTGGCCAACCATGTCGGATGAAGTACTCCCCTCACCAAGCCTGCCGCCTCTAACTTCCTGATCTCCTCCGTGATGAACTCCTGCCGTTACAAAGCTTGCTTCCTGACCTTCTACTTGACGGGTTGCGCATGAGGATAGACAGCAAGATGGTGCTCAATCACCTCCCTGGGAACGCTGGGGATGTCAGATGCTCGCCATGCAAACACATCGACATTCGCCCGCAGGAAGGTGACGAGCGTGCCTTCCTATTTGCTGTCAAGGGAGGAGCTTATGGTGAAGGCCCCTCCCGTGCCATCCTCCTTGACGGACACCTTCTTGGTCTCTGGTGGTGCAACTTTGGATTTCTTGCTCTTGCCAGTGGAGCCGTCTGGCACGTCCTCGATGGGAGCACAACATTCCAAAGAGGTTCGCTTGCCAGAGTGGGTGTGAGAGGTCTTGCCAGTCTTCTTCTCTCCCAGGGCTTCGGTGGCAGTCCCTGCAACTACCTCCCGGTAGAGTTGGTCAGCATAGATCAACGCATCCTTCTCGTCGGAGGGGACGGTGATGATATATAGTCATCGGCCCAGGCATCTTCAACGTGTTGTAGGCATAATGTGAGGCCGCCATGAACTTAGCTAGTGCGGGGCGGCTGAGGATCCTGCTGTAGGGCAAGGGGATCTCAGCTACATCGAAAACAATCGTCACTGTCCTGTAGTTTAACTCACCTCCAAATGTCATGGGCAGCGTGATCTTACCCTTCGCCTGCCTCCTTCCCGGGTTGACCCCTTGAAATGTGACCGTCTCTTCGAGGTCTCCATCAGGAATCTGCAGCCTTTTGATCACAACAAGCGAGATCAAGTTCAGACCGGGCCCGCCGTCAACTAGCATTTTTGTCACCTTGAGGTCGCGTATAGTTGGCGAAACCAAAAACGTCAAACACCCGACCGCAGTTGTGCGATCATGGTGGTCCTCGGTGTCAAAAACGATAGGCGTGCTACACCACTTTAGTGGCTTTTGAGCATCGAATGATGGTTCTGCTGCTGTGATCTCACGCGCCCATTGCTTGAGCTGGAGGTGAGAGGTGTGCAGCAAGGCGCAACCATCGACGCAGATGGCCTCCGTTGCTTTCTGGAACTCATGCTCGCCGGACTCGTCGTCCTTGTCATGACCGTTGTCTTCCTGCTTCTTGTTGCGGCCTCGGGCGGGCCTCTCTTGCTGGTTATCCTTGCCGTGGCGACCTGCTTGGCCGCCACGCTTCTTGCCGGATCCTTCGGCACCATCCTGGCCCTTCTCCTTGTCACGCCTCTCATACTCAGCTTTTTTTCTTCTCAGCAAGCAGCTCAACTTGTCGACAATTCTGGAGGTCGTGGCCCTTGGTGCGGTGGATCTTGCAGTACTACTTGTCGGAGAATCCTGGCTTGTCGGTAGCCGCCAAGGCCTGGCAAGCAGTGCACCCGGCAATTTCCTTGCTGGGGTCAACTTCCTTGGCCTTCTTGGCAGCGCGGTGTCGTCGGATCCCTTGACGTCAAGCACAGTATTGCCCTTGTGCTTCCTATTGCGGCGGCGGCCTTTCTTCGTCGGGGCGGCTGTGTCTTCGTCTATGGAGTCGCTCTCCGCACCGGTGTCCTCATCGGGGTACTTCCTCCCCTCTAGAGCTCGAGTGCACCTATCGGCCAGAACATAAAGTTTGGCCACATCTTTGACCTTGTTCATCACCAGCTCTTCACATATCTTGCGGTCGCGCACATTCTGATGGAATGCATTGATCACGGTGGCGGGATGAACATCTGGGATGTTGTACTACACCTAGCTGAACCTTTGTATGTACTTGCGCATGTTTTCACCTTCCTTCTGGGGGATGATATGCAAATCGCTTGCCTGGCCATGAGCTTGGTGGCCACCAGTGAAGGTGCCAACGAACTCATGACACAAATCCGACCAAGAAGAAATGGAATCCGCCAGCAAGTGCATCAACCATGACATGATATTGGGTTTAAGTGCCAACGGGAAGTAATTGGCAAGCACCTTGCCGTCGCGAGCTCCAGCAGCCTACATCGCAATGGTGTAGATGCTGAGTAACTCCGACGGGTGGGTCTTGCTGCTATACTTCTCGCCAACGTCGGGCTTGAACGTGCGGTGGGAGGGGCACTAGAACTGCCGCAACTCACAGGTAAAGGCTGAGCAGCCCACCTCGTAGGGTACACCACCAAAGCCTCCCGGTGCTAGGTGGTCCATGGAGGGCCCCGCCCGCCTATCTTACTGGTGGCGTGCTTCGCACCGAAGCTCGATGGTGGTTCGAGCATCTTCATGGGCTTGCTCCCAAATAACATGGCGCTGATCGCGGTGGGTCCGTGGGTCGAACGATTCTATGGAAATGTTATCACAAGCGTCATCACGAAGGACTGACACCCGCGGTGGCTGGAGTGGGGGAGGAGGGTGCACCGTGGCCGCAGCACCTCCAGTCTTTCCACCACTGGCACGCGGTGGATCAACGGAGCACCGGCCTGAGGGCCTCGCTGGTTGCGGCTCATCTTTCTTGGCAAAGCCGACGAGGCTCCGGGTGGTGGCTCTCCACTCGTCGAGCTTTTCCGTAGCAAGAGGAAAGTCAAGGAGCAACTGCGCGCGCGCCAAAGCTTCCGCTTGTGTGGGTGGCGGCGAAAGATGCGTGGACCGTGACGCGCTCCGACTTCTAACCATGTTAGAAGGAGCTCTATCGCGGCATTGCGGTTGTGCGCCATTTTCGCCAGCACCTCGGTGTGCATGTTGGCCTCCTACGTCACGTGAATGAGGCACATGACTCTTCCAATGGCGGTGCCCGGGGTCACCAGTGTGGTGACGCTGCTTGTTGCGCACAATCTGGGAAGAGTGTGTCATGGGCGCCGGCGTAGGCGTCTTGGAAGTCGTTGCGCCGCCTACGGGTGGCACGACGCCGCCCTTGGAGGGGCCCGTGCCGCCTGCGGGGGGCCCGGTTCCGTCTTTGGATTTGGCGGCGTGCGGCCCGTCATCTCGCGCACGAACGATTCCACTCTCCAGGCTTTGGCTGCCAGAGCGATGTGGGTGTTCACGGGCCGGGCCTCGGCTTCCGTCCACGACCGCCCCACCACTCGGCCGCACTGGTACGGGCCGTTCGGCTCCCGATGAACCGATCGCCGTCATTGTCTTCTTCTCGGGAGCGGTGGAAACGACACCTATGGAATCACTGGGATCCCTTCTACGGTTGGCGGGCGCGGGGTTGTGCAAAGAGCGTGTCTAGTAGCTAGCACAACCCAGGTTTGGGCCGCAAGGATGCGTAATACCCTAGTCCTGCTTTGGTGTATATTTGAGTGTTCTTGAGCTTCCGAGCTAGCTGCGGTACGTGCGTAGTCCAAAAGATCCGTATCCCTCTCCAGTACGCCTCGGGCATCCTTTTATAGTAAAAAATGGGTCGCCACAGTGGGACATAGGAGGTGGAAAGGTAAATAGTGTACAAGCTTATCGCCTATCATTACGGGACAAGGCGCATTAAACGCGCTCCTTTGGTGTCCCGTTGCTTTATTGGGGATGGCAACGAGGCCCGTCCCGTCCGTCGCCGCTTCGGCTCGCTCCGACACGCGTCCAAGCCAATGAGGCATGCAATGCCATGTAAGCTGGTAGGTTGCTAAGATGGCATGGTGGTAGGGTCTTCACGAAGATCTGCCTGCCACCACACAGTTGCTTGACTAGCTGGATTAGCATCCACGTACTGCCACGTGGGTACTAGCCTTAGTTGGTGGGTTGGCCGCTGAGCTGGGGTGGTGACGGCGCGGCAAGGTTTTGTCGTTGTCTCGCGTATATTCCCGGCAGGGTCTTGCCGGTGTCTTCTGATCGCCCTCGGCAAGAGTCTTGCTGGGGCCATGCGAGTGTTTTTGGCAAGGAGCCTTGTCGGGGCCTCGGGGGCATCCTCGGCAAGGGGGCTTGCGATTGTCTTGTCTTCTGGTCATCGTCTAGTCTTGTGGGCTCTTTGTCTTCACAAAGATTTGTATGTCACCATGGAGGTGCCACCCGAGCCTTGGTTACAATGTGGTTGATGGTGTTGGAACCCTTGGGCTCAAGGGTGGCGCCCTCTGCTGGCATTGCGCAAGTTGCCCCGGCAAGGCTCTTGCCGGGGCTGCGGAGGCCGCCCTGGCAAGGGTCTTCCCGGGGGAGTCCACCTCGCCATCTTGCTCTTTGTGTCTCTGGTCTTGGTGTTGTTCTGGTTGTCTTATGCTTCTGCTTCCTCTACCCCGCCAGGTATGGCCGTAGGCGTGGCTCTAACTCTTCGTGCACAAGTAAAGGGGTACAAAAGAGAGCCCCTACTTTTGTGCACCCACATACTCCCTCCAGTCCTTTTTAGTCTGAAGTCAAAGTATCTCTACTTTGACAAATCTTATAGAAAAAAGTATCAACATTCACAATGTAAAATCAACTAACTTGAAATAAATCCAATATGAGAAGTAAAAAGGAACAGAGGGAGTACAAAGAGTTTGAGCAGCTTTTTAGCGTTCTTGTACATGGCAATCAAATACACAGGCCTGGCCATTCATAGAGAACGTTCAAAATAGTCGATGATTATGCATCTCAGCGATTCACATGTCAGAGCCAATATTTACTTCACAACTAAAGAATAAAGATAAATCGATCGATGCTGCTAACAGCAAAGGGCGTCCCATTCAAAAATAGCAAACACATGTCTTCTTGCTAACATTAGTGAGCAAAATTTGACAAGGTTATCCCATTCCAAATTGTCAAATGCGTGTTGTTTTGCGTACATCAATGAGCAAACTTTGACAAGGTTTTCCCATTCCAAAATATCAAATGCCTACGATTGTGGAATGGGCAGGTTTGCCATCAGTTCATACATTGACATGGCACCTTGTGCTAAATACACCAGCTGTTCTTTTTGTGTAGTTCCACCAAAATCAACCAAATTCACGCGTATCTTGTATCATTTCACCTTTTGTATGTTGCAACACCTTGAACATATTGGAACCTCCTTTCTTGTGGTGGAAATGAATGATTCAAGAATATTCGATGTATTCATGAACATTTTGTGCAGTTTCCATTGAAATCATGCCGAGCACTCCTGTTTGCATAAATACAAAAAAGTGATTAGTATAAAGCAAAATGTACTATGAATTGACAGTTTAAACAGGCAACCTACATGATCCATGTAGAGCACACATTTAAAAAATGGAACTCACCAGAAGGAATCCTAAAACAACATTGTGTTGGCTATCACATCAACAAAGATGGAGATCCGTGAGTCCTTATGAGATGAAGTTAGTTTGTTCTTGCGGGAAACAATGTAACCATCCTTCAACTGCTCCCTTCTTAAGAAGAGAGGCTTGGCTTCTTCATCCTGGCATAATCGGAACTAGGCACTTCACGTACTCAATATTTTTCTTGAGAGTTGGATGATCCTGTTGTGCAAAGACAAGAGGACAACTAAATGCAAGCATCCATGTTTGCTTGAAAAAAAGGAAAGGAAATATTTAAAACAACACAGATGAATCACTTCTAAAGGACAATACCACTTTCTCATGACAGTATCTAAACAGTAGCACAACACGAATAGAGATGACAAAGCTCAATAATATGGATGAAATCCGTCGGCGAGTACCAACCTCTGTGAGGAGGCTTATTGTGCAAAGCATACATATCAATCACTTCTCTGGAACCATCTGTTGTTATCTATTGTGGGTGCCATGCTTACTATATACTCCTCGATTAGTTTAATGTTTCCAACATCTTCTTGTGCAGTTCCACTAAAATATATGTTATCTTCAAAGAAGATCCATGGTTGCTCAAGTAGAGATAATTACATATTACATTAAGAGTGGCATCAAATCAGTGGTAAAACAATTGCTCGTTCCAGCCATAGCAATAAATTAAGACACAAAACTATATCATTACTTGTGTGATCACAGTTCCAGTGCTTCATTACAACACCGGGAGTTGATTTTTGTTTCTCTTTCGCTTGTTCTTCCCCTTCATCACTTGGTTCAATAACAGAAAAGCTTCGCCTTCAATGTAAGATTTGGCATGCCAATTAGGGAGCACAAGTATAGCACTAAACAACGACATTAATTTTCTGATGAAAGTGGCATAATACAGGCAAATAGTTGTGAAATATCATTATCTTATCTCAATGGGATATTACAGTGCACATATAGATTGGAAGTCTTGTCGCCATTTGTGCAGTTCAGTAAAATCAAGAAATATTGCCGTATAAGTAGCAAATCATATGAAAGCACACTGCACAATCATGTGAAAGAAGGCTAGTACTGACCTCTCATGACACGGAATTGAAACAACTCACAAGAAGAATATCCGAATTTTTTTGCCAACACGGATAGGAAGTCAGATCTCCACTTGTGCAGTTCTACAAAGATCAAGCAATGAAGCAACGTTGTTGGTGTGACATTCTGGTTGAACTACACAAAACACTCTTAAAACAGAAGTGTTTTGTGGAGTGCAACAAAAGGTCACTATAGCAGTGAGGTGAAGTCGATAACCCTGTTTACATAGAGGTGCAAAGGAAACATCTAGTGGTCAATAATGGTGGATGACACAGAAGCCAACAAAAAGAAGTATATAACTTATCTAAATGGGAAAGAAAGCAAGGCAGTACCATTTCTCAAACAGTGGCAATTATTCATATTAACAGAGAGATTTTATTACCAATAAAATTTGTTAAACATGTAATTTGCTTTTAACTGTGGCATTGCTTCAATTTTCCAGTGGCATTATTAGAGGGTGTTTGTTTACAGAGACTTTTTGGTGTAGGGACTAAAAAAAGTCCCTTTAAGTCCCATGTAAACCAAATAGGAGGGACTTTCAGGGACTAAAAGTGGGTATTTGGGACTAAAGAAAGAAGGCCTCGAGGGAGAGTCTTTTTTGGACTTTTTCCAATAGTTGCCCGTGCCCCGCATCGCACCTTATGTCTATTAGTTCATTACTAGGGGCAACATGGTATTTTAGCATGTCATTTAATAACCTTTAGTCCATGTTTAGTCACTGGAACCAAACAGGTTGGGACTAGGGAATTTTTAGTTGGTACTAAAAAATGTACTACGACTTTTTAACCAAACAAGGCCTTGGATTAACCACAGCTAAAGAGTTGTACGGGACAGTGGACGCACCAGCACCACGTGCATCTACCGATATATAAAGGGGTGATGCACAGTCTGTTGCAACAAAGAACAAACAACCAAGGAGCATATTTTTGTTGGTCCCAGTTTTGTTATCTTTCCACACCTTCCCTATGTGAGGGCAACAAATCTAGTCCTGCTCAAACTCTACAGCCTTGTCCCCCAAAATAGATAGATCAGTTCGTTACCGATGTGCGTACTACGTTTGTCAAGTTTCCCTTTTCGACCAACGTAGGTGCTGGATAACCAGTCTGTACTACTTTCCCCCATCCTTTCCTCATTGAACCATGTCCTAAATTTCATTCTATACAACTTTACCCACTACTTTCCTGTTTGATCCAACACCTAGATTCGAGTGCAGAAGCGGAAAAAGCTCACATGCAGCTATAGCAATGCATGTGGAATAAGTAAATTATATCTTAAGGTTCTCGGGGTGTGGCCCAGTGGGCGGAGGGAGGCCGATCTTCCCACACTATGTATGGCAGCAAGGAAGAAGGGGTTGGAGGCCCTCCCGCGCCGCCGCTGGGAAAGAGAACAGCTGCGCCGGTAATGGATTCCCTCCCTATGTAACGACCCGAGACTGCCACTCCAAACGGCTTCTATGTTTATCGTTGTTGTCATGTGTTTCGTTTTCTTATTGCATTTCATCATGTCATCATGTGCATTGCATACGCATGTTTTCATAAAACTTGCATCCGCTCATAGTTGTCGCTTCTTCCTTGTCTCGGTTGACCTTCTTTCAGATCAACCGGACCACTCTCTTCTCTCTCTTTTCTGAGCCCATCAAACCCCTTGTCTCCATGACCTTTTGTCAAATCCCTCGTGCGTTCGAAACCTCTCCCGAACCCAAACCGCACGGTCATGACCGATGGGTCCGGATCATCTTCAAACATCTCCAAAATATCTTCGTTTCTTATTTGGACTTCCTAACCTATATTTTCTCAGCCGTCCGATTATGATCGTAGGGACGAGATATCCCCTAACTTGAATCCATCTGCTATAAATCCCATCCTCCTAGCCGCCGCCACTCCTCCTGTCTCATCTTCCTCAGGATCCTCCATTCCTCTCTGAACCAACTAGCCAAGCACCTTCTCCCTCAGATCCAATCCAGCCACCTCCCAATTAGCCTCCACTTTCCCCAATCCAACCACTGAGCGCCTCGGGCCCCTGCCCGGCCCAGTGCGCCCGAGCTTCACCTCGCGTTCCCACCTCCTCGTCCTCGTGGCGGCAACAGCCAAACAGGAGGCCTCGCGCCTGAGCCTCCCCGCTCTCCTCGTCGACCCAAGGAGATGAGCACCTCCCAAGACCAGCCACCGCCTCGCACGCCTCTGTCTCCTCCGCTCGAGCACCCGCATTGGAGATGCCTGACGCTCCACCCCAAGAAGCAGCAGCGCCTGAGCGCTCCTCTACTTCACGACCCACCGCCCCGGTGAACCTCATCACCGGCGGCCACCTCCCGCGAGCCTACATGCCATCTTCCTCGCTGGGTCTCGCTCCAGCTTCCTCTGCCGCATCAAGAACAACGACCACAACTTCATTCCCCACCAGACCTAGCCATCGTCCTTGCCTAAGCAGGTCCCGACGCGTCCCTCACTCTCCTCCTTGCATTCTTCCTTCCCCGGATCCGTTTACCTCACTTACCACCGCAACCTGCAGGAGCCAGGGCGGCCGCCTCCTTCAGTTCGTCAACCTGTAGTTCAAGTTCGCATCCGGCCCCGTTGTGGACCGAATCTCCTCTACACCTCTGCCATGGTTCCTCCACGAGCTCCAAGTCCTCGCATCCGCTCCATCCCCTGTCGCATGCCACGTGGGTCTCGACATGGAGGCCTGCCAAGCCACCGCTTCTCTACCAGCCGACCCTCGATGTCTTCCGCGCCAAGTCCCGACGGAAGCGCAGCGGCTCGTGGCGCCTTGCCTCACATCGTCGTCGTCCAGAGCCATGAACACGACAACCGCCCCGCTCCCGTTGACTGCACGCCTGTGCCCGCGCAAGGACCGCATCGCCATTGACCCACTTGTGCGCATGGGTCCGGCCGCGCCAGCGCCTCGTCTCTCCAGCCTGTGCCCCGCAGCCCCGCACCGACGGCCTATAGGCCTACGGTGAGCAGCCCCCGGCCTTTTTCCTTTATTGGGCTTCCTGCCTAGTTTCATCCCATGTTGTTTTTTTCCTGTGGCGATTTTAGCTAATTTCCAGAGTTTATTGGTTTTGTCAAAAACCCCTCCTTGATCATGCATTTTATATCTCACAAACCGTGCATCATATTAAAACAAACTTTATAAGAAAAATGCTTAGGATTTCATCTAGTTTCGTAATATCCAACTTTCATCCATGTTTCAAGTGTTTAAATTGTTGTTTGCATTTAATTTGCTAAATGCCTTGTTAAAAGTTATTTCATAACTAATTAACCATACATTCGAATTATATAAACTTTATATGTAAATGGGGTAAAAAATGCATAGATTAACTTGGTGTACTTTATTCCCATTTAACGATAATAAAATATGGTTTATAGCAGAACAGTACCAAATTCGAAATATGCATATGAGGATTTTCCAGAATTGTTGTTTGTTGTTCCAGCCTCATTTAAAATTCTCCACTTAATTTGTAGTATTTTATTGTTGCACTTTGCCATGTCATGCCTCATCAAACCGGACATGCATCATACTTGGTTGTGCATCATGCCATGTTTATGCTTGTTTGTTTACCATGATGCTTGATTCTTTCCGGTTGCGCTTCTTCTTGATAGTTTCGGTAACATTGCGATTGTGAGGATCCCTTCGACTGCATTAGTTCGTCTACTTCATGGATTCAGTCTTCTTCCTAGCAGGATTTTAGGCAAGTGATATGTCTCCAATGTATCTATAATTTTTGATTGCTCCATGCTATATTATCTACTGTTCTGGACATTATTGGGCTTTATTATCCACTTTTATATTATTTTTGGGAATAACCTATTAACTGGAGGCCAAGCCCAGAATTGTTGTTTTTTGCCTGTTTTAGGGTTTCGAAGAAAAGGAATATCAAACGGAGTCCAAACGGAATGAAACCTTCGGGAACGTCATTTTCTCACCGAATACAACTCAAGAGACTTGGACGCTATGTCAAGCCAACTAACAGGAGGCCACGAGGTAGGGGGCGCGCCTGCCCCCCCCCCCCACTACTAGGGAAAACCTTATACACAAAAATTTAGGAGTAGCGCGTGACAAAAACGGGCGCTAGTGGTAAGTAGCAGTAGCGCGCATGCGAACACCGCGACAGATACAATAGTATCAGTAGCACGTGCACATGAAAAAGCGCTACGACTAATATTCCCATTGCCAAAATGATAGGCTACGCATAGCAGTAGCAGTCTTGAGAGAAGCGCGCTACCGCTAGGACATAAGTAGCAACGCGTTTCGTGCGGAGAGCGCTACTGCAAATGGAAATAAAATGAAATGAAAAAACAAATGGAAAAGTAAATGAAAAAGAAAGAAATAGAAAAAGGAAAAAGGAAAAAATAAAATGTAGAGCAAAATAAATGAAAAAGCGAAAAAAGGAGAAAGGCGTAGCAGTAGCGTTTGTTCGTAAGAGGCGCTATAGCTAATGTAGCTGCAGCGCGTTTCCTAGACCCCCGCTGTAGAAACAGAAAAGGAAATAAGAAATATGAAGGGAATTACATAGCTATAGCAGTAGCGCGTTTTGTGAAAATCGCTATAGCTAACTTAGCTATAGCGTGTTTCGCGAAAAGCGCTACCGCTAAGTTTGACTTAACCAAAAAAACCGTTTCGCCCTGGCCACCACTTCTCCCCCAAATCCCTCGACCCACCCCGCCCCCGTCTGCCCAATTCGTCGTCGCCCTACTTCGCCGCCGTCTCCTGCCGACGTCGAGTCCCCCGGAGCCACCAGAGCTGTGCATCATCGACGCCATTAGAGCCGCCTCCAACGCCACCGGAGCCGCGCGGCTATATCAACGCCATCAGAGCCGCAGTCGACGCCACCGGATCCTCCGTCGCCGTCACTGGAGACGCCCCTGCCTCCCTCGCCACCACCAGAGCCATCCTCTGTAAGCCCCCACCCCTCCTCTCTCTCTAAATTTGTTAGGTTAATTTAGTTAGGAAAAGAATTTTGTTAGGTTAATTTAGTTAGGAAAAGAATTTAGATAGGTCTTTGACAGAGACGCCCTTGCTTCCCTCGCCGTAGGAAAAAATTGTATATGCTTAACTAGGGCAGTAGGGTTAGGGTTGTAGTGTTTAATTACAAATATTAGGAAAGTAAGGTTTAACTAGATGTTAACTAGGGTGGTAGGATTTAGTGTTGCCAGTCTAGTAGGTTCTTAATTTTTAGTGAATTTTTATTAGGACAAAAATTTAGGACATAATTTGAGTTCTAGGTTCGTAATTTGAGTTCTAGGGTTCATCCATCTATATTTGGTTTTTGAATTGAGTTTCAGAGAGCATGAGATCTGTGTAGATTTTCTTGAAGTGTCAATCACTAGGAGATGCAAATTTGAAGTGGTCATCATATATGAAAAATCCTCAGCTGTGTTTGCTCATTGATCATAATCGACATTGAAGTGGTTCGATTGTGCCCAAGTGGACTTTTGTTGTTTCCAGGGAATGAAGCCGAGTGGCCTATGTTTTGCTGGAATGTTGATTCATTTCCGTTCCGGCAAAATTCAGGTTCTCGATTTGTCCACTTTTAGCAAAGGTCATGCCGAAATTTTCCATGAATTTCGGCATGACTTGTGCTACAAACTAGGACATATCGAGTGGCCGGGATTTGCCGCACCGAGAAGGAGTCAACGTTCCTACAAAACAATAGGCCTTTTTTATGTCATTATTCATTTTATTAGGTCTAGAATTAATTGACTAGATTTAATCGTAGGAAACATGGCTAGCAACGATGAAGGACATGGTTCTGGTGATTGCAACGACGTCTACCGGGCGGCAGACGAATTTTTTAGCCTTGCCGACACACAGACCGATGGTGAGACTGAGACCGGCGCTGAGACTCAGACCGGCATCGAGACTGGTGCTGAGACTGAGACCGGCGCTGCCCCGGGGAGCGGAGCCGGTGTAGAATCGAAAGCAAAGAGGCAATGACCTCCTAACAAACTCAGGACTACTAGACTGGTGGTCACGGAGATGGACGATGGCAATTTTGAGCCAAAGGCGCCCGAGGAAGCGCGTCGATGCTACGACAATCAAATAGGCTGCATCGTACGGACAACCGCCACCATCAACGATGAGAAACTACAGAAGATAGAAAATATGAGGAGCTCCCTCCTAAAGAAGTTTCACCAGATATTATTGTTCCTGGGCCGGAATGAGAAGGATTATGAAGATCCAGATGAGGACCCGGCAATGAAGAAGATAAACAAACACGCCATGACCAAGTTTAGCGACGCGTTGGCCGCCTGGAAAAATCGAGTGAAAGCAAAGATCATCGACAAGAAGGAACCCTACTCCGAGATTGTAAAGGATAATCTGACAATCACAGAAGAACAGTTTCAAATATTCAAGGACGCTTGCGAGGCCGAACCTGCCAAAAAAAGTCTCAGTACATGAAGGGGCTTCAAGAGAGGAACATTGGGAGCCACCACCTCGGAAGCCGTAGTTACGGCGGAGAGAGGTCCAAATGGGCCAAGGAAGCCGCGAGTCTAGGCATCCCAGACCCCTTGGCGGATTTCACTATCCCGCAGGAGCGTGACGTACTTAGGGCCCGGCACCGTTGGGACCCAGTGAAGAAGGTTTACGAGACAAAACCGGTCATTACGGAGTTCATGAGACTGCTGGTAATTTTAGTTTCTGATCAATTCGACTGCACACGTTAGTCATATTTGTAAACAATCCTTGTGCCTTTTCCAGAGAGAGCAGCACCGGATTGCGGCCGAAAGCGACTCGCCGTCTAATGCATTGGCGAGGCCCAAGTGGGACACTCCATTCAACCGGGCGTTGAACATATTGAAACGATAACCGGTGGATACTCGACCATTGTATGACGCGTGCACGGTGTCAGAGACGGCGCCACATGGAAGAAGTACTATCGTGAGACCATGGAGGAGAGAAAGGAAAGACGGAGGTTAACTGAAGAAAACATCGACAAGAAGGTTGAGATTGCGGTTGAGAAGAAATCATCTCATACAGTCACAACAGCGGTAGCTGCCGCAAAACAGGTGGTTGTATATTTGTCTACTTCCTTGGTGATGGGCGTTTTCACTTGGACAAGGCAAAATCCAGAAAAAAAAATGCAGAAGACTTTCCCCTTGCTGACTTCTTGGGGAGCAGCTCGACTAGCGTTGCACCAGCACTTGCTCCCACACCGGCTCCCACACCGGACGTGCTCGGTGGTGCTTCGTCTTTGGCTGAGCTCGACGCCCTCACGGTATCTGTCACACCGGACCCCTTCAATATAAATGTATAATCTCCCGTTTTCGTTGCCTTTCAGATGTCTCATGTCCCAGACTTTTCTTTGCAGGCCAACGAAACCCCGTGCACCATATTGTACACCATCGGCGACCAGAAGGTGGACGTGGGGAAGGCGACGATAATGGAGCCGAAGGAACCATTGTTCCAGAGCCGGCCGATCCCCCCGAACGTCATCAAGGTTTCCGTGGCCAGTGTCAAACCGGGCCACGAGAATTTGCCTCCTCCAATACTAGTGGGGGATGATGACGAGACACCGCGGCGGCTTGGTAATTTTTGCAATAATGGGTGGGTCCTGTTGTGGCCAAAGAGTCTGCTTCATCTGGAGGCGGCCGGGAGCACACCCACGAGCACACAGCCTCAGCAAGGTATGAACATCAACACCCCACCTACCCAATTAGCGTCGGGTGTCGGGTTGGTTGATAGCGGACGGGGTAAGGAGGAGGCTCCATTAGTCGCTGATGACGTCGCCATGGATGAGGATGAGGATGACGATGGCTCTGAACAGTATGTCTATACTGGCGCCTCCTCAGGGTTTGAGCATCATGAGTCGGTGCCTGAATTGCCGTATGAACGTATTATGGACGACCTTCCGGTAGTAAAGAAGTCTAGGAAGAGAGTGAGGAAAGGAAAAAAAGGTGATTCTATGATCCAGCCGCCTTAGCAGCCTCGGCTTCAGGACCATATAGATATCCCTGATGCGGATAAATGGCATATCCCCGGTCAACCAATCCTACCTGCAACGGCGCTACGGGTCAGATTCGGCGATCTAAGGAGACTTCATGACGATGTCCTGCAGGTAGAGAAAGGACTCATGGCCTCGAAAGATCCAGGATACACACTCTACGTGGTTAACGTTCTGCGGCAAATGTCGTACGTCGACAGCTTCCCCACGGATAAGTTCTTCCTTTGATTCGATTACATATTCGACATGTTTCACGTGAAGAAGCTGGATTTTATGTTTGTCCGCCTTTATGCCTTGCACATGAACTACATCATCGGGGTTGAGCACATATCTCATATCTGTGTCGCTGACCCGTACTACATGCACGAGAGCTTCTTGGGAGTCTGCGCAAAGCACCGTGAATACACGAGGGATTACATCCTCAATTTCATGCTCGCCAATAAGGACAATGAGGCGATTCTCGTGCCTTATCATCCCGTGTAAGTCATCTGCACTTCTATCCTTCCTTCAATTTCAATCATTCATTTGCATGGTGGAGGCTAATTAATTTGAGGTCTACTTATTTTGCGCAGCGGCGGGCGCGCCATCCTCATCATCCTCTACCCTGATTCTCCCACGCTCTTTACTTGGACTCATCGAAGAACATTCACAAAAAGTATTACACCCACATCAAGGATGTTCTCAATAGTTCTATGTTTTACTACCAAGCAAGGGGTGGAGAGGTCAGGGAGAAGAAGAGATGGGGCGGCAGGGCCGCCTTCGACCATAAGACCGACTTCTGCTGCATCCAACAACTGAACGATTCTCTTAATGATGGATTCTATGTCCTACACCACATGATGGAGTACAGACGGGATCACCAGAACCTTCGCATGTCACCTAGATCCGGCGATGCCCATATTCTGCAATGGGCAAAGGGCGTAGGAGATATCGAGGATCATCGACTTCGAGCTGAGTTCTATAACATCCAGCGCGAACTTGCCAAATCATCATGAAGGAGGTCGTCGGAAAAACAGGGATGTTCTACGGAGAAGGACAAATGTCACGGGAAGACGTCCGAACATGGATAGCCTCTCGGCGTCTCGACATGAAGCCTTTCACTAAGCTCGAGGACTACCTCCCTGACTTGGATGGATGGAACGACATGTTGGAGTGATTGTCGATATATGACAATGTGTCCGTTTAGTCCATACTTTCTGTATGACAAAACTTTGAGTTATGCATGGTGAAACTTTATTTGTGATGTAATTAAATCGTCCTCCTCCTCGACTAGCGAAAATCACTCTAGTTAGGGCATTTTGGGGTACGATGAACTTTGTTATTTATGCTTATGATATGTTGTTTCTATTTTTGCAAAATATGTCTCTTTCTGTTGCTCAACTATATATGTTGCATATCATCAACTCATGTGACGATGTAGGTGCATAGATCATAGATGGCGAAGAAGTGCTACACCAGGAGTATATATAGGACAAGTGGCCGGAGTGTCAGGCCCAGGTGTACCGGTTTCTGGTTTCCGAGCGATATGCAGTAGTTAGTTTAGGTTCACGGCAATGCGAGAGAGGGATACGAACTCATGTACTCAAAATGATAGCTCTTCTCGCATATATCATTGTTTAGATGGATGACGATGTATTTGCAAGTAATCGAGACTTGTATCGCTATTTTTGAGATGATGACGAGAGACCACTTTGTGTTGGATGATGATTATGATGATGACATGATTTGATGATACTAATTGTATGTATATGCTATGATTACATTTGTATGTGTATGATATGCTAAAGATTATTGTATAAAGCCTATTCAAATACAAAACAAATATGCAGGGAAAAACTAACAAAACTAGTAGTAGCGAGTGGGGGAAATTTAGAAGTAGCGCCGCCTTACTAGTAGTGCTTCCCAGTAAACAGCGCTGCAGATAATATCAGCAGCACCCTTTTCTAAATAGCGCTACAGCTATTCCTATATAGCAGTACCGTGTGACAATAGGCGCTACTGCTATACGTTAGTTGTAGCGCCTTATTAGTACCGCCGGTCCCCGTGCTACTGAGAGGCCCAAAACTGTGCTGCTGCTAGGCTTTTCCCTAGTAGTGCCCAGGCGCGCCCGCCACCCTCGTGGGCCCCCTTTTGCTCCACCGACGTACTTCTTCCTCCTATATATACCCACGTACCCCCAAACGATCAGAGACAGAGCCAAAATCCTAATTCCACCATCGTAACTTTCTGTATCCACGAGATCCCATCTTGGGGCCTGTTCCGGAGCTCCGCCGGAGGGGGCATCGAGCACGGAGGGCTTCTACATCAACACCATAGCCTCTCCGATGAAGTGTGAGTAGTTTACTTCAGACCTACGGGTCCATAGTTAGTAGCTAGATGGCTTCTTCTCTCTTTTTGGATCTCAATACAATGTTCTCCCCCTCTCTTGTGGAGATCTATTCGATGTAATCTTCTTCTTGCGGTGTGTTTGTTGAGACCGATGAATTGTGGGTTTATGATCAAGTCTATCTATGAATAATATTTGAATCTTCTCTGAATTCTTTTATGTATGATTGGTTATCTTTGCAAGTATCTTCGAATTATTAGTTTGGTTTGGCCTACTAGATTGATCTTTCTTGCAATGGGAGAAGTGCGTAGCTTTGGGTTCAATCTTGCGGTGTCCTTTCCCGGTGACAGTAAGGGCAGCAAGGCACGTATTGTATTGTTGCCATCGAGGATAACAATATGGGGTTTTCTTCATATTGCATGAGTCTATCCCTCTACATCATGTTATCTTGCTTAAGGCGTTACTCTATTTTTAACTTAATACTCTAGATGCATGCTGGATAGAGGTCGATGAGTGGAGTAATAGTAGTAGATGCAGGCAGGAGTCGGTCTACTTGTCTCGGACGTGATGCCTATATACATGATCGTACCTAGACATTCTCATAACTATGCTCAATTCTGTAATTGCTCAACAGTAATTTGTTCACCCACCATAGAATACTTATGCTCTCGAGAGAAGCCAACAGTGAAACCTATGGCCCCCGGGTCTATCTTTATCATATTAATCTCCTACTACTTAGTTATTTACTTTGCTATTTACTTCGCCTTTATTTTACTTTGCATATTTATCATAAAAATACCAAAAATATTATGTTATCATATCTATCAGATCTCACTCTCGTAAGTGGCCTTATAGGTATTGACAACCCCTATTTGCATTGGTTGCGAGGATTTATTTGTTTTGTGCAGGTACGAGGGACTCGCGCGTAGCCTCCTACTGGATTGATACATTGGTTCTCAAAAACTGAGGGAAATACTTATGCTACTTTTCTGCATCATCCCTTCCTCTTCGGGGAAAACCAACGCAGTGCTAAAAGAGGTAGCAAGAAGGATTTCTAGGGCCGTTGTCGGGGAGGTCTACGCAAAATTCAACATACCAAGTACCCATCACATACCCTTATTTCCCGCATTACATTATTTTCCATTTGCCTCTCGTTTTCCTCTCCCCCCAATTCACCCATGCCGTTTTATTCGCCCTCTCTCTCTCTATCCTCCCTCTCTTTCTCTATTTGCCCCTTTTTGTCCGCTTGCTTTTTGTGTGCTTGCTTGTCGTTATGGCTAGTCCCTTATCTTCTCCTTGTCTCCCGAGAATGAAATTCTAAAATTTAAGCAAAGGGAGGGTGAAAATCTAAAAGATGCTTGGTATAGAATTTGCAATGCTCAAAATAGATCTACTTGGAAGCAATCTACTACCATTCTCCTTCGCAATTTTTATGTAGACATTACTCCTTGGCACCGTTATGTTCTTGATACTATTACCGGAGGGAACTTTTTGGATAGCCATACTTTTAATTCTTATAATGCTATGTTAGATTTATTTGGCTCACCCCCTCTCTTGGTTAATGGAACTATATTAACTTTGGAGCATGTAATGCAAAGGCTTGAGATTATTGAAAATAAGGTTGCTACCATAGAGTTAATTGAAAATTTGGATAAAAATATCCACAGCCGAATCTCTCAACATGGATCTAAAGTAGGAGTTACTTTGAAAGATATTAAATAAAAGGAACCCATAGTTAACGAGAAAATAAATCACGATTCTGTTAGGATCGATAAACTTGAGAATATTATTACCAACTTGGGAACCGCTTTTTCTTATGTGAAGAATACTCCAAGTCCTTCCCACTAAAATTGCCAAGATTATATACGTTTCTAAAAATAAGGGTGAATCATCTAGTAAGGAAAATGCAGATCTCAAATCTATTAGTGTTCATCCCAATCTTTTTGCTAGCATTAAGGAACCATTTGTTACAAATGAATTTTTCGATCTTGTGCCTAAAAGTTTGATAATCAATAAAAATAAATAAATTCTTAAAGATGGTATATGCCTCATTGAAGAATTTCCTACCAAATATGGCAATACCTAGATCTATTCTTGCTTGTTATGCCTAGCTAGGGGCGTTAAACGATAGCGCTTGTTGGGAGGCAACCCAATTTTATTTTTACTCCTTGCTTTTTGCTCCTGCTTAGTAATATATAAATTATTTAGCCTCTGTTTTGGTTGTGTTTTTTTGTGTTTAATTAGTGTTTGTCCAAGTAGAACCGTTGGGAAGACTTGGGGAAAGTCTTGTTGAACTTGCTGTAAAAAACAGAAACTTTAGCGCTCACAAGAACTGCTGTAATTTTTATTTGGAAAGTGATATTTAGTTAATTATTTTTGCGTATGATTAATAGATAAATTCCTCACGTCCAGAAATTTATTTTAGAATTTTTGGGGTTCCAGATCTTGCGCTAGCTACAGATTACTACAGACTGTTCTGTTTTTGATAGATTCTGTTTTGCGTGTGTTGTTTGCTTATTTTGATGAATCTATGGCTAGTAAATTAGTTTATAAACCATAGAGAACTTGGAATACATTATTTATAACACCCATATAAATAAAGAATGTGATCATTACAGTACCTTGAAGTGGTCTTTTATTCTCTTTTGGTAACGGAGCTCACGAGATTTTCTACTTTAAGTTTTGTGTTGTGAAGTTTTCAAGTTTTGGGTAAAGATTTGATGGATTATGGAACAAGGAGTGGCAAGAGCCTAAGCTTCGGGATGCCCATGGCACCACCAAGATAATCTAAGGACACCTAAACGCCAACGCTTGGGGATGCCCCGGAAGGCATCCCCTCTTTCGTCTACTTCTATCGGTAACTTTACATGGAGCTATATTTTTATTTACCACATGATATGTGTTTTGTTTGGAGCGTCTTGTATGATTTGAGTCTTTATTTGTTAGGTTACCACAATCATCCTTGCTTTACACACCTTTTGAGAGAGCCATACATGATTTGGAATTTGTTCGACTACTCTATGTGCTTCGCTTATATCTTTTGAGTTATATAATTTTGCTCTAGTGCTTCACTTATATCTTTTAGAGCACGGTGGTGGATTTGTTTTATAGAAACTACTGATCTCTCATGCTTCACTTAGATTATTTTGAGAGTCTTAATAGCATGGTAATTTGCTTAAAATCCTAATATGCTTGGTATACAAGATTAATAATAAAACTTTCTTATGAGTGTGTTGAATACTATGATAAGTTTGATACTTGATAATTGTTTTGAGATATGGAGATGGTGATATTAAAGTCATGCTATTTGAGTAGTTGTCGATTTGAGAAATACTTGTGTTGAAGCTTGTGATTCCCGTAGCATGCACGTATGGTGAACCGTTATGTGATGAAGTCGGAGCATGATTTATTTATTGATTATCTTCCTTATGAGTGGCGGTCGGGGACGAGCGATGGTCTTTTCCTACCAATCTATCCCCCTAGGAGCATGCACGTAATACTTTGCTTTGATAACTTGTAGATTTTTGCAATAAGTATATGAGTTCTTTATGACTAATGTTGAGTCCATGGATTATACGCACTCTCACCCTTCCACCCTTTCTAGCCTCTCTAATACCGCGCACCTTTCGCCGGTATCATACACCCTCCAAATACCTTCCTCAAAATAGCCACCATGCCTACCTATTATGGAATTTCCATAGCCATTCCGAGATATATTGCCATGCAACTTTCCACCGTTCCGTTCATGACACACTCCATCATTGTCATATTGCCTAGCATGATCATGTAGTTGACATAGTATTTGTGGCAAAGCCACCGTTCATAATTCTTTCATACTTGTCTCTCATGAATCATTGCATATCCCGGTACACCGCCGGAGGCATTCACATAGAGTCATATTTTGTTCTAAGTATCGAGTTGTAATTGTTGAGTTGTAAGAAAAATAGAAGTGTTGGAAAGGATGATGGAGACTACGATTCCCCCACAAGTCGGGATCAAACTCCGGACGAAAAAATAAAAAAAGAAAGAAAAGAGGCCATAAAAAAGAGAAAAGTCCCAAATGAAAAAAATAAAAATAAAAAAATTAGATAAAAAGAGAGAATGGACAATGTTACTATCCTTTTACCACACTTGTGCTTCAAAGTAGCACCATGATCTTCATGTTAGAGACTCTCTCATGTTATCACTTTCATATAGTAGTGGGAATTTTTCATTATAGAACTTGGCTTGTATTTTCCAATGATGGGCTTCCTCAAAATTGCCCTAGGTCTTCATGAGCAAGCAAGTTGGATGCACACCCACTTAGTTTATTTTTGAGCTTCCATATACTTATAGCTCTAGTGCATCCGTTGCATGGCAATCCCTACTCACTCACATTGATATCTATTGATGGGCATCTCCATAGCCTAGTGATACGCCTAGTTGATGTAAGACTATCTTCCCCTTTTTGTCTTCTCCACAACCACCACTCTATTCCACCTATAGTGCTATATTCATGGCTCACGCTCATGCATTGTGTGAAGATTGAAAAAGTTTTGAGAATGTCAAAAGTATGAAACAATTGCTTGGCTTGTCATCGGGGTTGTGCATGATTTAAATATTTTGTGTGGTGAAGATAGAGCATAGCCAGACTATATGATTTTGTAGGGATAACTTTATTTAGCCATGTTATTTTGAGGATGAGCAGGAATTAAGCTTGGGGATGCTTGATACGTCTCCAACGTATCTATAATTTTTGATTGCTCCATGCTATAGTATCTACTGTTTTGGACATTATTGGGCTTTATTATCCACTTCTATATTATTTTTGGGACTAACCTATTAACCGGAGGCCCAGCCCAGAATTGCTGTTTTTTTGCCTGTTTTAGGGTTTCGAAGAAAAGGAATATCAAACGGAGTTCAAATGGATGAAACCTTCGGGAACGTGATTTTCTCACCGAATACAACTCAGGAGACTTGGACCCTACGTCAAACCAACTAACAGGAGGCCACGAGGTAGGGGGCGCGCCTGCCCCCCCCCCCCCCAGGCGCGCCCTCCACCCTCATGGGCCCCCCTGTTGCT